>NC_056699.1:15935661-16012688 GCF_018831695.1 Puntigrus tetrazona
GTTAAACTGATGTTTGGATTTAGGTTTAAGATGCTTCCAATATTTCTTCCAGAGTTACAGTCTAGTTGAGGTGGGAAGGCATGAGAAGTCACACATAACCAGCCAGATCATGCCCATTAAAGTGTTGTATTAATGGGTTGGGTTTCTGGGCCCAGGCCTTACTGAATAAAGTCTGTGCGCAGTAATGTGTTACTCTGTTATGGGTGATGAGTCTGTGAGCCTGGATGTCTGGACAGCTAGGTTTGAACGCTCAGTTATTTGTTCCAGGTTTACAATGGTGAGTGGAAAAGCCACGAGAAGTCACACTTAACCCAGCCAAGATCGCATGACCATAAAAGTTTTATAGTAATAGGTTTATTCTTTGAGGCCCCAGGCTTTTACTGAATAAAATCATGCCCAGTAATGATTTGCTGTTATGGGATTAGTCTTGAGCCTGGATATCTGAGCTTAGTTTATAATAATGTTAAAAATTTCTTCCAGGGTTACCATGGTCTTAGTGCGAAACTGTCCAAGAAGTCGAGCCAACCCGGTAAGTCTAGTGAGCCCGGATGTCTGACTTAGCTTTTTGAATGCTTAAAAACTTATTCCAGGTTTCCCCATGGTCGATGGGGAAAGCGCCGAGAAGTCACATTTAACCTGGCCAATAACGATCGGATGAAGCGCCTGGAAATTTGGGCTTAGGTTTTGAACGCTTAAAAATTTCTTCCAGGGTTACCACATGGTTGAGGTGGAAAAGCGTCCGAGAAGTCGCACTTAACCCGCCAAGATCGCCACAGATGAATGCCTGGATGTCTGGGCTTAGGGCTTTGAGCAGCAGAATTTTTTTTTTTTTTTAGGGTTACAAATGGTCAAGTGGAAAGCTTATTTATCCTGGCGAATATCGCCTGCCTCAAGCGCCTGAATGTTTGAAGCTTAGGTTTTGAAGCGCTAAAATATTTCCGCCAGGAGTTATCATGGATGAGTGAAAAACCAGGAAGTCGAACTTAAACTTGCTATGTTAGACTGATGAAGCGCCTGGATGTTTGGGGCTTAGGTTTTGAAACACTTAAAAATTTCATCCAGGTGTTATGGGTTTTTCAGTGAAAAATCGTCGAGGTAGTTGCAACCTAACTTGGACTCAATATCGGCTGAAGAAGCGCCTTGATGTCTGGACTTAAGTTTTGAATGCTTAAAGAATTGTTCTAGGTTTACCATGGTTGAGTGGGAAAGCGTCTATTAGTCAAAATATACCCTTGTAAGATTCGGCTGGATGAAGCTCCTGAGCGTTTGGGGTTAGGTAGCAATGGTTAAGAAATTTCATTCAGGAGTGGCAGGGAATGAGTGAATAAGTCCTCTTGAGTAGTAACCGCATCTAACTCGGCCAATATCGTGGCTGGATAAAGCACCCGGATGTCTGGACATAGGTTTTGAATATGTTAAAAAGTTCCTCCCAGGGTGCAACCATGGTCGAGTGGGAAACTATCCAAGAAGTAGCACTTTAACCCGCCAATATGGCCTGGAGTAAGGCGATGATGTCTGGACCAGCGTTTTGAATGCTTAAAAATGTTTCCACGATTACCATGCGTATCGAGTTGGAGTTTCCAGAGAAGTTGCAATTAACCCGCCAAGATCATGCCCATAAAAGTGTTATAGTAATGGGAGGTGTAGTAATGTGGCCCTAAAAAGAAAACTGTAACTCAGGCCTTTTGCTAAATAAAAATCAGTGCCTAGTAAAGTGTTACTGTTATGAAGGTTAGTCTGTGAGCCTGGATGTCTGGACTTATGGTTTTGAATCGCTTACAAATTTCTTCCAGGGTTACCACGGTCGAAAGTGGGAAAGCCTACGAGAAGGTAATTTAACCCAGGCGAGAAGATCATGCTCATAGAAGTGTTATAGCCTGGATGTCTGGACTTAAGTTTTAAATGCTTAAAAATTTCCTCCAGGGCCTTCGCAGTGAAGTTGAGGTCATGTCCGGCAAGTAAGTGTAACTTAACCCGGCCAATATTGTCTGTATAGCGCCTGATGTTTGGGGTTAAGTTTTAAACGCTTGCAAATTATTTCCAGGGTTACTGCTATGGCTGAGTGGAAAAGTGTCCGAGAAGTCAGAACTTAACCCGGGGCAATATTGCCTTGAGTAAGTAGCCTGGATGCCTGGGGTTAGGTTTAAAGCGCTACAAATTTCCTCTCAGGTCGGGGTCGAGTGGGAAAAACCTATGTGAAGTAGCACCTATTACGGCCAACATCTGCCAGGGATGAGGTGCCTAGATGTCTGAGTCTTAGGTTTTGAAAGCTGCCAAAATTTCTTTCAGGGTTACCATGGGACAAGTGTGGAAACAGGTCATCCAAGAAGTCAACTTAACTCGCCAAGTTTGCCTAGATGAAGTGACTGGATGTCTGGGGTTAGGTTTAAAACGTTTAAAAATTTAATCCAGGGTGGTGGGGGTCGAGTGGGAAAGAGTTCCAGTAAGTAGCACTTATCCTGGCCAAGATCATGACTCAGATGAAAGTGCCTAGTAATGGGGGTGAGTCTTAGGTTTTGAACAGCTTAAAGAAAACTTTAATAGGGTTACCATGTATCGAATAAAATCAGTGCTCTGTGTATGTGTTAACGGCCATTATGGTTAGTCTGAATGACGCCCTGGATCTCTGGCCTTAGGTTTTGAACGCTTAAAAATTTCCTCCAGGTTACTGTAATGACCGGAGTGGAAAAGCCTACGGGGAAATCACACTTAACCCGATCATGCCCACATAATTTGCTATAGTAATGCTCAATGAGTTCCAGGGCCCAGGCCTTTATTGAATAAAAGTCATGCCCAACCCGTAATGTGTTACTGTTATGGGGTTAGTCTGTGAGCCTGATGTCTGAATTCTAGGTTTTGAACGCCGTAAAAATTTCTTCCAGGAGTTACCATGGTCGAGTGGAAAACTTAATTAGAAGTCTGTTGGACTTAATCCGCAATACAAGATCATGCCCATAAAAGTGTTATAGTAATGGAGTGAGTCGTGGCCCAGACCTTTACTGAATAAAAGTCATGCACCAGTAATGTGTAGCTGTTATGGGGTTAGTCTTGAGCCTGGATGTCTGGGCGTGGTTTGATGGCTTAAAAGTTTCTTCCAGGTTTACTTATGGTCGAATGGGAAACACCCTACGAAGTCACAAGCACTTAGTTCTGACCAAGATCATGCCCATAAAAATGTGATAGTAATGTGGTGAGTTTGTGGCTCAGGCCTTTTACTGAATAAAGTCATGCCGAGTAATTTGTTACTGTTATAGGTTTAGTCTGTGAGGCTGGATGTCTGGACGTAGGTTTTGAACTCTTAAAAGTTTCTTCCAGGGTTACCATGGTCGAGTAAGAAAGCCTACAAGAAGTCACACTTAACACGGCCAAGATCATGCACATAATCGTGTTAGAGTAATGGGGTGAGTCTGTGGGCCCAAACCTTTACTGAATAAAATCATGCCCAGTAATGTGTATCTGTTATGGGGTTAGTCTGTGAGCCTGGATGTCTTGATTTAGGTTTTAAAAACTTCATTATTTCTTCCAGGGTTACCATGGTTGAGTGGGAAAGCCTATGAGAAGTCACACTTAAGTCGACCAAGATCATGCCCATAATAGTTTTGTAATAATGGGGTGAGTTTGTGGGCCCAGGCCTTTACTGAATAAAATCATGCCCAGTAATGTGTTACTGTTATGGGATTAGTCTGTGATCCTGGATATCTGGACGTAGGTTTTAAACGCTCAAATATTTGTTTCAGGGTTACCATGGTCGAGTGGGAAAACCAACGAGAAGTCATACTTAACCCGGCCAAGATCATGCCCCTGAAAGTGTTATAGTAATGGGGTGAGTCTTGGGTCCAGGCTTTAAATAAAGCTGTAATACAGGGCCTTTAGTGAATAAAATCATGCCCAGTAATGTGTTACTGTTATGGGGTTAGTCTGTGAGCCTGGATGTCTGGATTTAGGTTTTGAACGCTTAAAAATTTTCTTCCAGGGTTACCGTGGTCTAGTTGGAAAGCCTACTAGAAGTCACACTTAAGTCGGCCAAGATCATGCCTATGAAAGTGTTATAGTAATGTGGTGAGTCTGTGAGTCCAGGCCTTAAAGAGTGCTGTAATACAGGGCCTCTAGTGAATAAAATCTTGCCCAGTAACGTATTGCTGTTATGGGGTTAATCTGTGAGCCTGGATGTCTGGATTTAGGTTTTGAATGCTTAAAAAATTATTCCAGGGTTACCATGGTCGAGTGGGAAAACCTACGAGAAGTCACGCTTAACCCAACCAAGATCATGCCCATAAAAATGTGATAGTAATGGGGTGAGTTTGTGGGCTCAGGCCTTTACTGAATAAAGTCATGCCGAGTAATTTGTTACTGTTATAGGGTTAGTCTGTGAGGCTGGATGTCTGGACGTAGGTTTTGAACTCTTAAAAGTTTCTTCCAGGGTTACCATGGTCGAGTAAGAAAGCTTACAAGAAGTCACACTTAACACGGCCAACATCATGCACATAATAGTGTTAGAGTAATGGGGTGAGTCTGTGGGCCCAGGTTTTAGTGAATAAAATCATGCCCAGTAATGTGTTATTGTTATGGGGTTAGTCTGTGTGCCTGGATGTCTGGATTTAGGTTTTGAACGCATAAAAATTTCTTACAGGGTTACCATGGTCGAGTGGGAAAGCCTACGAGAAGTCACACTTAACCCGGCCAAGCTCACGCCCGTTATAGTAATGGGGTGAGTCTGTGGTCCTGGATTTCTGGATTTAGGTTTTGAATGCTTCAATATTTCTTCCAGGGTTACCATGGTCGAGTGGGAAAACCTACGAGAAGTCACGCTTTACACGGCCAAGATCATGCCCATAAAAGTGTTATAGTAATGGGGTGAGTCTGTTAAATAAAACTGTAAATACAGGCCCTTTACTGAATAAAATCATGCCCAGAAATGTGTTACTGTTATTGGGTTAGTCTGTGAGCCTGGATGTCTGGATTTAGGTTTTGAATGCTTCAATATTTCTTCCAGGGTTACCATGGTCGAGTGGGAAAACCTACGAGAAGTCACACTTAACCCGGCCAAAATCAAGCCCATGCAAGTGTCATAGTAATGGGGTGAGTTTGTGGTCCCAGGCCTTAAAGAAAGCTGTAATACAGGGCCTTTACTGAATAAAATCATGCCCAGTAATGAGTAGCTGTTATGGGGTTAGTCTGTGAGCCTGGATGTCTGGAGGTAGGTTTTGAACGCTCAAACATTTGTTCCTGGGTTACCATGGTTGAGTGGGAAAGCCTAAGAGAAGTCACACTTCACCCAGCCAAGATCATGCCCATAAAATTGTTTTAGTAATGGGGTGAGTTTGTGGGCCCAGGCCTTTACTGAATAAAGTCATGCCCAGTAATGTGTTACTGTTATGGGGTTAGTCTGTGAGGCTGGATGTCTGGACGTAGGTTTTGAATGCTTAAAAGTTTGTTCCAGGGTTACCATGGTCGAGTAAGAAAGCCTACGAGAAGTCACACTTAACCCGGCCAAGATCGTGCCCATGAAAGTGTTGTAGTAATGGGATGAGTCTGTGGGTCGAGGTCTTAAAGAAAGCTGTAATACAGGACCTTTACTGAATAAAATCATACCCAGTAATGTGTTACTGTTATGGGGTTAGTCTGTGAGCCTTGATGTCTCTATTTAGGTTTTGAACGCTTTAAAATTTCTTCCAGTGTTACTATGGTCGAGTGGGATAAGCCTACGAGAAGACACACTTTAACTCGGCCAAGATCATGCCCATGAGAGTGTTATAATAATGGGGTGAATCTGTGGGCCCAGGCCTTTACTGAATAAAATCATGCCCAGTAAAGTGTTACTGTTATGGGGTTAGTCTGTGAGCCTGGATGTCTGGATTTAGGTTTTGAATGCTTCAATATTTCTTCCAGGGTTACCATGGTCGAGTGGGAAAACCTACGAGAAGTCACGCTTAACCCGGACAAGATCATTCCCATAAAAGTTTTATAGTAATGCGCTGAGTCTGTTGGCCAGGCTTTAAAGAAAGCTTTACAGGGCCTTTAGTGAATAAAATCATGCCCAGTAATGTGTTACTGTTAAGGGGTTAGTCTGTGTGCCTGGATGTCTGGACATAGGTTTTGAATGCTTAAAAATTTCTTCCAGAGTTACCATGGTCGAGTGGGAAAGCATACGAGAAGTCACACTTAACCCGCCAAGATCATGCCCATAATAGTGTTGTAATAATGGGATGAATTTGTGGGCCCAGGCCTTTACTGAATGAAATCATGCCCAGTAAAGTGTTACTGTTATGGGGTTAGTCTGTAAGGCTGGATGTCTGGACGTAGGTTTTGAATGCTTAAAAGTTTCTTCCAGTGTTAGCATGGTCGAGTGGGAAAACCAACGAGAAGTCACACTTAACCCGACCAAGATCATGCCCATAAAATTGTGATAGTAATGGGGTGAGTTTGTGGGCTCAGGCCTTTACTGAATAAAATCATGCCCAGTAAAGTGTTATCTGTTATGGGGTTAGTCTGTTAGCCTGGATGTCTGGATTTAGGTTTTGAATGCTTCAAAGTTTCTTCCAGGGTTACCATGGTCGAGTGGGAAAGCCACGAGAAGTCACACTTAACCCGACCAAGATCATGCCCATAAAATTGTGATAGTAATGGGGGTGAGTTTGTGGCCCAGGCCTTTACTGAATAAAAGTCATGCCCAGTAATGTGTTACTGTTATGGGGTTAGTCTGAGAGCCTGGATGTCTGGATTTAGGTTTTGAACGCTTAAAATATTTCTTCCAGGGTTACCATGGTCGAGTAAGAAAGCCTACAAGAAGTCACACTTAACCCGCCAAGATCATGCCCATATTAGTGTTAGAGTAATGGGGTGAGTTTGTGTGCCCAGGCCTTACTGAATAAAATCACTTACTGAATAAAATCATGTTAATGTGTTATGGGGTTAGTCTGTGAGCCTGGATGTCTGGACGTAGGTTTTGGAACGCTCAAATATTTGTTCCAGGGTTACCATGGTCGAGTGGATTAGCTTCCCGAGAAGTCGCACTTAAACCGCCAATATCGCCTGGATGTCTGCGCCTGGATGTCTGGCTTAGGATTTGAACGGTTACCAAAATGGGAAAGTGGGAAAGCCTACGAGAAGTCACACTTAACCCCGTCAAGATCATTTCCATTAAAGATTTATAGTTTGTGGTGAGTTTGTGGCCCAGGCCTTGAGTCTGTTGTAATACAGGGCCCTTTACTGAATAAAATCATGTCCAGTAATGTGTTACTGTTATGGGGTTAGTCTGTGAGCCTGGATGTCTGGATTTAGGTTTTGAACGCTCAAACATTTCCAGGTTTCTCCAGTGGGAAAGCTTTACCTTAAGTCGGCCAAGATCGCCTATGAAAGGTTATAGTAATGTGGTGAATCTAGTCCAGGCCTTAAAGAAGTCGATTTAAACCGAATAAAATCTGCCCAGTATGCCTGGATGTCTGATTTAGAGATTTGAATGCTTAAAACTTCTTCCAGGGTTACCATGGTCGAAAGGGAAAGATATAGGAGAAGTCACACTTAACCCGGCCAAGATCATGCCCATGAAAGTGTTATAGTAATGGAGTGAGTCTGTGGGCCCAGGCCTTTTAAGACAATGTAAACAGGGCCTTTACTGAATAAAATCATGCCCAGTAATGTGTTACTGTTATGGGGTTAGTCTGTGAGCTTGGATGTCTGGAAGTAGGTTTTGAACGCTTAAAATTTGTTCCAGGGTTACCATGGTCGAGTATGAAAGCCTACGAGAAGTCACACTTAACCCAGCCAAGATCATGCCCATAAAAGTGTTGTAGTAATGGGGTGAGTTTGTGGGCCCAGGCCTTTACTGAATAAAATCATGCCCAGTAATGTGTTACTGTTATAGGGTTAGTCTGTGAGCCTGGATGTCTGAATTTAGGTTTTGAATGCTTAAAAATTTCTTCCAGGGTTACCATGGTCGAGTGGGAAAGCCTACGAGAAGTCACACTTAACGCGCCAAGATCATGTCTTGAAAGTAATGGGATGAGTGAGTGTGTCAGGTCTTAAATTAAGCACAGGACCTTTAGTGAATAAAATCATTCCCAGTAATGTGTTACTGTTATGGGGTTAGTCTGTGAGCCTGGATGTCTGGACCTAGGTTTTGAATTGTTAAAAATTTCTTCCAGGCTTACCATGGTCGAGTGGGAAAGCATACGAGAAGTCACACTTAACTCGCCAAGATCATGACCATAAAAGTGTTATAGTAATGGGGTGAGTCTGTGGCCCAGGCCTTTACTGAATAAAATCATGCCCAGAAATGTGTTACTGTTATGGGGTTAGTCTGTGAGGCTGGATGTCTGGATATAGGTTTTGAATGCTTGAAAGTTTTCTTCCAGGGTTACCATGGTCGAGTGGGAAAGCCTACGAGAAGTCACACTTAACCCGCCAAGATCATGCCCATTAAAGTGTTATAGTAATGGGGTGAGTCTGTGGCTCAAGGCCCAAAAAAGCTACTGGAATAAAAAATCATGCCCAGTAATGTGTAACTGTTATGGGGTTAGTCTGTGAGCCTGGATGTCTGGACGTAGGTTTTGAACCGCTCAATTATTTGTTCCAGGGTTACCATGGTCGAGTGGGAAAGCTTACGAGAAGTCACACTTAACTCCGACCAAGATCATGCCCATAATAGTGTTGTAGTAATGGGGTGAGTTTGTGGACCCAGGCCTTTACTGAATAAAATCATGCCCAGTAATGTGCTACTGTTATGGGATTAGTCTGTGAGCCTGTATGTCTGGACAAAGGTTTTGAACGCACAAATATTTCTTCCAGGGTTACCATGGTCGAGTGGGAAAGCATACAAGAAGTCACACTTAACCCGCCAAGATCACGCCCATTATAGTAATGGGGTGAGTCTGTGGGCCCAGGCCTTTACTGAATAAAATCATGCCCAGTAAAGTGTTACTGTTATGGGGTTAGTCTGTGAGCCTGGATGTCTGGATTTAGGTTTTGAATGCTTCAATATTTCTTCCAGGGTTACCATGGTCGAGTGGGAAAACCTACGAGAAGTCACTTTAACCTGCCAAGATCATTCCCATAAAAGTTTTATAGTAATGGGCTGAGTCTGTTGGCCCAAGTCTTTACGGAATAAAATCATGCCCAGTAATGTGTTACTGTTAAGGGGTTAGTCTGTGTGCTTGGATGTCTGGACATAGGTTTTGAATGCTTAAAAGTTTCTTCCAGAGTTACCATTGTCGAGTAAGAAAGCCTACGAGAAGTCACACTTAACCCGGCCAAGATCATGCCCATAAAAGTGTTATAGTATTGGGTTGAGTTTCTGGTCCCAGGCCTTTACTTAATAAAGTCATACGCAGTAATGTGTAGCTGTTATGTTATGTTAATTTGTGAGCCTGGATGTCTGGACGTAGGTTTTGAACGCTCAAATATTTGTTCCAGATTACCATGGTCGAGTGGAAAAGCCTACGAGAAGTCACACTTAACCCGCCAAGATCATGCCCATAATAGTGTCATAGTAATGGGGTGAGTCTGTGGGCCCAGGCCTTTACTGAATAAAATCATGCCCAGAAATCCGTAACTATTATGGGGTTAGTCTGTGAGCCTGCATGTCTGGATATAGGTTTTGAATGCTTCAATATTTCTTCCAGGGTTACCATGGTCGAGTGGGAAAGCATACAAGAAGTCACACTTAACTCGCCAAGCTCATGCCCATTATAGTGTTATAGTAATGGGGTGAGTCTGTAGGCCCAGGCCTTTACTGAATAAAATTATGCCCAGTAATGTGTACCTGTTATGGGGTTAGTCTGTGAGCCTGGATGTCTGGACGTAGGTTTTGAACCGCTCAATTATTTGTTCCAGGGTTACCATGGTCGAGTGGGAAAGCCTACGAGAAGTCACACTTACGCTGGCCAAGATCATGCCCATAATATTGTTGTAGTAATAGGGTGAGATTTGGACCCAGGCCTTTACTGAATAAAATCTGTGCCCAGTAATGTGCTAAAATCTGTTATGGGATTAGTCTGTGTGCCTGTATGTGTGGACAAAGGTTTTGAATGCACAAATATTTGTTCCAGGGTTACCATGGTTGAGTGGGAAAGCATACAAGAAGTCACACTTAACCCGCCAAGATCACGCCATAAAAGCAAGTTATAGTAATGGGGTGAGTCTGTGGGCCCAGGCCTTTCCTGAATAAAATCATGCCTTTACAGTAAAATTGTTACTGTTATGGGGGTTAGTCTGTGAGCCTGGATGTCTGGATTTAGGTTTTGAATGCTTCAATATTTCTTCCAGGGTTACCATGGTCGAGTGGGAAAACCTAACGAGAAGTCACTCTTAACTCTGCCAAGATCATTCCTATAAAAGTGTTATAGTAATGGGCTGAGTCTGTTGGCCCAAGTCTTACGGAATAAAATCATGCCCAGTAATGTGTTACTGTTAAGGGGTTAGTCTGTGTGCTTGTATGTCTGGACATAGGTTTTGAATGCTTAAAAGTTTCTTCCAGAGTTACCATTGTCGAGTAAGAAAGCCTTACGCGAGAAGTCAGCACTTTACCCGCCAAGATCATGCCCATAAAAGTGTTATAGTATTGGGTTGAGTTTCTGGTCCCAGGCCTTTACTTAATAAAGTAATACTCAGTAATGTAGCTGTTATGTTATGTTAATTTGTGAGCCTGGATGTCTGGACGTAGGTTTTGAATGCTCAAATATTTGTTCCAGATTACCATGGTCGAAAGTGGAATAGCCTACGCAGAAGTCACACTTAACCCGCCAAGATCATGCCCATAATAGTGTCATAGTAATGGGGTGAGTCTGTGGCCCAGGCCTTTACTGAATAAAATCATGCCCAGAAATGCGTTACTATTATGGGGTTAGTCTGTGAGCCTGGATGTCTGGATATAGGTTTTGAATGCTTCAATATTTCTTCCAGGGTTACCATGGTCGAGTGGGAAAGCACGAGAAGTCACACTTAACGTCGGCCAAGATCGTGCCCATAATAGTGTCATAGTAATGGGGTGAGTCTGTGGGCCAGGCCTTTACTGAATAAAATCATGCCCAGTAATGTGTAACTATTATGGGGTTAGTCTGTGAGCCTGGATGTCTGGATATAGGTTTTGATTGCTTCAATATTTCTTCCAGGGTTACCATGGTCGAGTGGGAAAGCATACGAGAAGTCCAACTTAACTCGCCAAGATCATGCCCATTATAGTGTTATAGTAATGGGGTGAGTCTGTGGTAATACAGGCCTTTACTGAATAAAATTATGCCCAGTAATGTGTAACTGTTATGGGGTTAGTCTGTGAGCCTGGATGTCTGGACGTAGGTTTTGAACCGCTCAATTATTTGTTCCAGGGTTACCATGGTCGAGTGGGAAAGCTTACGAGAAGTCACACTTACGCCGCCAAGATCATGCCCATAATAGTGTTGTAGTAATGGGGTGAGTCTGTGGGTCCAGGCCTTAAAGACAGCTGCAATACAGGGCCTTTACTGAATAAAATCATGCCCAGTAATATGTTACTGTTATGGGATTAGTCTGTGAGCCTGGATGTCTGGACTTAGGTTTTGAACGCTCAATTATTTGTTCCAGGGTTACCATGGTCGAGTGGGAAAGCCTACGAGAAGTCACACTTACGACAGCCAAGATCATGCCTATAATAGCGTTGAAGTAATAGGGTGAGATTGTGGGCCCAGGCCTTAAAGAAAGCTGTAATACAGGGCCTTTACTGAATAAAATCATGCCCAGTAATGTGTAGCTGTTATGGGGTTAGTCTGTGAGCCTGGATGTCTGGAAGTAGGTTTTGAACGCTCAAACATTTGTTCCAGGGTTACCATGGTCGAGTGGGAAAGCCTCAAGAGAAGTCACACTTAACCCAGCCGAGATCATGCCCATAATAGTGTTTTAGTAATGGGGTGAGTTTGTGGGCCCATGCCTTTACTGAATAAAGTCATGCCCAGTAATGTGTTACTGTTATGCGGTTAGTCTGTGTGCTTGGATGTCTGGACGTAGGTTTTGAATGCTTAAAAACTTCAACCAGGGTTATCATGGTCGAGTGGGAAAGCTTTTGAGAAGTCACACTTAACCCGCCAAGATCATGCCCATGAAAGTGTTATAGTAATTGGGTGAGTCTGTGGGTCCAGGCCTTAAAGACAGCTGTAATACAGAGCCTTTACTGAATAAAATCATGCCCAGTAATGTGTTACTGTTATGGGGTTAGTCTGTGAGCCTGGATGTCTGGACGTAGGTTTTGAACGCTCAATTATTTGATCCAGGGTTACCATGGTCGAGTGGGAAAGACTACGAGAAGTCACACTTAACCCGCCAAGATCATGCCCATAATAATGTTATAGTAATGAAATGAGTCTGTGGGGCCCAGGCCATAACTGAATAAAATAATGTCCAGTAATGTATTGCTGTTATGGGGTTAGTCTTTGAGTTCGGATGTCTGGAAATAAATTTTGCACGCTTAAAAATTTCTTCCAGGGTTACCATGGTCGAGTGGGAAAGCCTACGTGAAGTCACACTTAACCCGCCAAGATCATGCCCATAATAGTGTTATAGTAATGGAATGAGTCTGTGGGCCCAGGCCATTACTGAATAAAATAATGTCCAGTAATGTATTGCTGTTATGGGGTTAGTCTTGAGCCTGGATGTCTGGATTTAGGTTTTGAACGCTTAAAAATTTCTACCAGGGTTACCATGGTCGAGTGGGAAAGCCTACGAGAAGTCACACTTAAGTCTGCCAAGATCATGCCCCATAAAAGTGATGTAGTAATCGGTTGAGTTTCTGGGCCTAGGCCTTTACTGAATAAAGTCACATGCAGTAATGTGTTATTGTTATGGGATTAATCTGTGAGCCTGGATGTCTGGACGTAGGTTTTGAACGCTCAATTATTTGTTCCAGGGTTACCATGGTCGAGTGGGAAAGCTTACGAGAAGTCACACTTAACCCGGCCAAGATCATGCCCATGAAAGTGTTATAGTAATGTGGTGAGTTTGTGGGACCAGGCCTTAAAGAAAACTGTAATACAGGGCCTTTAGTGAATAAAATCATGCCCAATAATGTCTTGCTGTTATGGGGTTAGTCTTGAGCCTGGATGTCTGGAATCAGGTTTTGAACGCTTAAAAATTTCTACCAGGGTTACTCATGGTCGCGTGAGTGGGAAAGCCTACGAGAAGTCACACTTAAGTCGCCCAAGATCATGCCTCATAAAAAGTGTTGTAGTAATGGGTTGAGTTTCTGGGCCCAGGCCTTTACTGAATAAAATCATGCCTAGTAATGTGTTACTGTTATGGGGTTAGTCTATGAGCCTGGATGTCTGGATTTAGGTTTTAAACGCTTTAAAATTTCTTCCAGTGTTAACATGGTCGAGTGGGAAAGCCTGCGAGAAGTCACACTTAACCTGGCCAAGATCATGCCCATAATAGTGTTATAGTAATTGAATGAGTCTGTGGGCCCAGGCCATTACTGAATAAAATAATGCCCAGTAATGTGTTGCTGTTATGGGGTTAGTCTGTGAGCCTGGATGTCTGGACGAGATTTTGAACGCTTTAATTATTTGTTCCAGGGTCAACATGGTCGATTGGGAAAGCCTACGAGAAGTCACTCTTAACCCGGCCAAGATCATGCCCATGAAAGTGTTATAGTAATGGGGTGAGTCTGTGGGTCCAGGCCTTAAAGACAGCTGTAATACAGGGCCTTTAGTGAATAAAATCATGCCCAGTAATGTGTTACTGTTATGGAGTTAGTGTGTGAGCCTGGATGTCTGGACGTAGGTTTTGAACGCTCAATTATTTGTTCCAGGGTTAACATGGTCGAGTGGGAAAGCCTACGAGAAGTCACACTTAACCCGCCAAGATCATGCCCATGAAAGTGTTATAGTAATGGGGTGAGTCTGTGGGTCCAGGCCTTAAAGAAAACTGTAATACAGGGCCTTTAGTGAATAAAATCGTGCCCAGTAAAGTGTTACTGTTATGGGGTTAGTCTGTGAGCCTGGATGTCTGGACGTAGGTTTTGAACGCTCAAATATTTGTTCCAGGGTTACCATGGTCGAGTGGATTAACGCCTGAGAAGTCGCCTTTAAACCGCCAATATCGCCTGGATGTCTGGACTTAGGTTTTGAACGCTTAAAAATTTCTTCCAGGGTTACCATGGTCGAGTGGGAAAGCCTACAAGAAGTCACACTTAACCCGCCAAGATCATTCCCATTAGAGTTTTATAGTAATGGGGTGAGTCTGTTGGCCCAGGCCTTTACTGAATAAAATCATGCCCAGTAATGTGTTACTGTTAAGGGGTTAGTCTGTGTGCTTGGATGTCTGGACGTAGGTTTTGAATGCTTAAAAGTTTCTTCCAGGGTTACCATGGTCGAATAAGAAAGCTTACGAGAAGTCACACTTAACCCGCCAAGATCATGCCCATAAAAGTGTTGTAATAATGGGGTGAGTTTGTGCGCCCAGGCCTTTACTGAATAAAATCATGCCCAGTAATGTGTTGCTGTTATGGGATTAGTCTGTGATCCTGGATATCGGGACGTAGGTTTTGAACGCTCAAATATTTGTTCCAGGGTTACCATGGTCGAGTGGGAAAACCTCGAGAAGTCACACTTATCCCGCCAAGATCATGCCCCTATAGTGTTATAGTAATGGAGTGAGTCTGTGGCCCAGGCCTTTACTGAATAAAATCATGGCCAGTAATGTGTTGCTGTTATGGGGTTAAACTGGATGTTTGGATTTAGGTTTTGAATGCTTCAATATTTCTTCCAGGGTTACCATGGTCGAGTGAAAAAGCGTCCGAGAAGTCGCGCTTAAACTGGCAAATATCGCCTGGATGAAACACGTGAATGTTTGGACTTATGTTTTGAACGCTTAAAAATTCCTTCTATGGCTACCATGGTGGAGTGGAAAGCCTACGAGAAGTCACACTTAACCCGGCCAAGCTCATGCCCATAATAGCGTTATAGTAATGGTGTGAGTGTTTGGGCCCAAGCCTTTACTGAATAAAATCATGCCCAGTAATGTGTTGCAGTTACGGGTTAGACTGTGAGCCTGGATGTCTGAATTTAGGTTTTGAAAGCTTCAATATTTCTTCCAGAGTTACAATGGTCGAGTGGGAAAACCTTCGAGAAGTCACACTTAACCCGCCAAGATCATGCCCCATTAAAGTGTTGTAGTAATGGGTTGAGTTTCTGGGCCCAGGCCTTTACTGAATAAAGTCATACGCAGTAATGTGTTACTGTTATGGTATTAGTCTGTGAGCCTGGATGTCTGGACGTAGGTTTTGAACGCTCAGTTATTTGTTCCAGGGTTACAATGGTCGAGTGGAAAAGCCTATGAGAAGTCACACTTAACCCAGACAAGATCATGACCATAAAAGTTTTATAGTAATAGGTTTATTCTTTTAGGCCCAGGCTTTTACTGAATAAAATCATGCCCAGTAATGATTGCTGTTATGGGATTAGTCTTGAGCCTGGATATCTAGACTTAGTTTTTGAAATGTTAAAAATTTCTTCCAGGGTTACCATGGTCAGTGGGAAACTGTCCAAGAAGTCGAGCTTAACCCGCCAAGTTCGGCTGGATGTCTGGACTTAGCTTTTGAATGCTTAAAAACTTGTTCCAGGTTTCCCATGGTCGAGTGGGAAAGCGCCCGAGAAGTCACATTTAACCTGGCCAATAACGACTGGATGAAGCGCCTGGAAATTTGGGCTTAGGTTTTGAGCACTTTCTTCCAGGGTTACCATGGTTGAGGTGAAAAGCGTCCGAGAAGTCGCACTTAACCCGCCAAGATCGGCAAGATGAAGCGCCTGGATGTCTGGACTTAGGTTTTGAACGCTTACATTTTTTTTTTTTTTTTTTTTAGGTTACAATGGTCAAGTGGAAAAGCTTATTTATCCTGGCGAATATCGCCTGCACGTAAACGCCTGAATGTTTGGGCTTAGGTTTTGAGCGCATAAAAAAGTTTCCGCCAGGGTTATCATGGATGAGTGGGAAAGCGCCCAGGAAGTCGAACTTAACCTGGCTATGTTCGACTGGATGAAGCGCCTGGATGTTTGGGCTTAGGTTTTGAACACTTAAAAATTTCATCCAGGGTTGCGGGTTTTTCAGCGAAAAAGTCGTCCGAGAAGTTGCACCTAACTTGACCAATATCGGCTGGAAGAAGCGCCTTGATGTCTGGACTTAAGTTTTGAATGCTTAAAAATTGTTCTAGGTTTACCATGGTTGAGTGAAAGTGTCCAAGAAGTCAAATATAACCCAGCCAAGTTCGGCTGGATGAAGCTCCTGGATGTTTGGGGTTAGGTTTCAATGCTTAAAAATTTCATTCAGGGTGGCAGGAATGAGTGAATAAGTCCTCTGAGAAGTCGCACCTAACTCTCGCCAATATCGGCTGGATGAAGCACCTGGATGTCTGGACATAGGTTTTGAATACTTAAAAAAGTTCCTCCAGGGTAACCATGGTCGAGTGGGAAAGCATCCGAGAAGTAGCACTTAACCCGCCAATATAGCCTGGGTAAAGCGCATGGATGTCTGGACCAACGTTTTGAACGCTTAAAAATGTTTTCCACGATTACCATGGTCGAGTTGGAAAGTCTCAGAGAAGTTGCAATTAACCCGCCAAGATCATGCCCATAAAAATGTTATAATAATGGGGTGAGATTGTGGGCCCAGGCCCTAAAGAAAACTGTAATCTTGGGCCTTTGCTAAATAAAATCATGCCCGTGAAGTGTTACTGTTATGGGGTTAGTCTGTGAGCCTGGATGTCTGGACTTATGATTTAAACGCTTACAAATTTCTTCCATGATTACCACGGTCGAGTGGGAAAGCCTCAGAGAAGTTGCAATTAACCAGGCGAAGATCGGCTAGATGAAGTGCCTGGATGTCTGGACTTAAGTTTTAAATGCTTAAAATTTCCTCCAGGGTTACCATGGTGGAGTTGGAAAGTGTCCGAGAAGTCGCACTTAACCCGCCAATATTGCCTGTATAAAGTGCCTGGATGTTTGGGGTTAAGTTTTAAACGCTTAAAAAATTATTTCAGGGTTACCATGGTTGAGTGGAAAGTGTCCGAGAAGTCAGAACTTAACCCGGCAATATTGCCTGGATGAAGCGCCTGGATGCCTGGGGTTAGGTTTTAAACGCTTACAAATTTCCTCCAGGGTCGTGGGGGTCGAGTGGGAAAAACTCTATGAAGTAGCACCTATTACGGCCAACATCTGCTAGATGAGGTGCCTAGATGTCTAGTCTTAGGTTTTGAAAGCTTAAAAATTTCTTTCAGGGTTACCATGGACAAGTGGGAAACCATCCAAGAAGTCAAACTTAACTCGCCAAGTTTGGCTAGATGAAGTGACTGGATGTTTGGGGTTAGGTTTTAAACGTTTAAAAATTTAATCCAGGGTGGTGGGGGTCGAGTGGGAAAGAGTCCAGTAAATAGCACCTATCACGCCAAGATCGACTAGATGAAGTGCCTGGATGTCTGGTCTTAGGTTTTGAAAGCTTAAAAATTTCTTTCAGGGTTACCATGGTCGAGTGGAAAAGTGTTCTAGAAGTAGCACTTAACCCGCCAAGATCAGCTGAATGACGCGCCTGGATCTTTGGCCTTAAGTTTTTCAACGCTAAAAATTTCCTCCAGGGTTACTATGGTCGAGTGGGAAAGCCTACGGGAAATCACACTTAACCCGGCCAAGATCATGCCCATAATAGTGTTATAGTAATGGAATGAGTCTGTGGGCCCAGGCCTTTATTGAATAAAATCATGCCCAGTAATGTGTTACTGTTATTGGGTTAGTCTGTGAGCCTGGATGTCTGAATTTAGGTTTTGAACGCTTAAAAATTTCTTCCAGGGTTACCATGGTCGAGTGGGAAAACCTACCAGAAGTCGCACTTAATCCGCCAAGATCATGCCCATAAAAGTGTTATAGTAATGGGGGAGTTTGTGGCCCAGACCTTTACTGAATAAAGTCATACGCAGTAATGTGTAGCTGTTATGGGGTTAGTCTGTGAGCCTGGATGTCTGGACGTAGGTTTTGATGGCTTAAAAGTTTCTTCCAGGGTTACCATGGTCGAGTGGGAAAACCTACCAGAAGTCGCACTTAATCCGCCAAGATCATGCCCATAAAAGTGTTATAGTAATGGGGTGAGTTTGTGGCCCAGACCTTTACTGAATAAAGTCATACGCAGTAATGTGTAGCTGATATGGGGTTAGTCTGTGAGCCTGGATGTCTGGACGTAGGTTTTGATGGCTTAAAAGTTTCTTCCAGGTTTACCATGGTCGAATGGGAAAGCCTACGAGAAGTCACACTTAGCCCGACCAAGATCATGCCCATAAAAATGTGATAGTAATGGGGTGAATTTGTGGCTCAGGCCTTTACTGAATAAAGTCATGCCGAGTAATTTGTTACTGTTATAGGGTTAGTCTGTGAGGCTGGATGTCTGGACGTAGGTTTTGAACCCTTAAAAGTTTCTTCCAGGGTTACCATGGTCGAGTGGGAAAGCCTACGAGAAGTCACACTTAAGTCGGCCAAGATCATGCCTATGAAAGTGTTATAGTAATGTGGTGAGTCTGTGAGTCCAGGCCTTAAAGAGAGCTGTAATACAGGGCCTTTAGTAAATAAAATCTTGCCCAGTAATGCGTTACTGTTATGGGGTTAATCTGTGAGCCTGGATGTCTGGATTTTGGTTTTGAACTCTTAAAAGTTTCTTCCAGGGTTACCATGGTCGAGTGGGTAAGCATACGAGAAGTCACACTTAACCCGACCAAGATCATGCCCATAAAAATGTGATAGTAATGTGGTGAGTTTGTGGGCTCAGGCCTTTACTGAATAAAGTCATGCCTAGTAATTTGTTACTGTTATAGGTTAGTCTGTGAGGCTGGATGTCTGGACGTAGGTTTTGAACTCTAAAAAGTTTCTTCCAGGGTTACCATGGTCGAGTAAGAAAGCCTACAAGAAGTCACACTTAACACGCCAAGATCATGCACATAATAGTGTTAGAGTAATGGGGTGAGTCTGTGGGCCCAGACCTTTACCGAATAAAATCATGCCCAGTAATGTGTATCTGTTATTGGGTTAGTCTATTAGCCTGGATGTCTGGAATTAGGTTTTGAATGCTTCAATATTTCTTCCAGGGTTACCATGGTCGAGTGGGAAAACCTACGAGAAGTCACACTTAAGTCGACCAAGATCATGCCCATAACAGTGTTGTAATAATGGGGTGAGTTTGTGGCCCAGGCCTTTACTGAATAAAATCATGCCCTGTAATGTGTTACTGTTAAGGGGTTAGTCTGTGTGCTTGGATGTCTGGACATAGGTTTTGAATGCTTAAAAGTTTCTTCGAGAGTTACCATGGACGAGTGGGAAAGCCTACGAGAAGTCACACTTAAGTCGACTCAAGATCATGCCCATAATAGTGTTGTAATAATGGGGTGAGTTTGTGGGCCCAGGCCTTTACTGAATAAAATCATGCCCAGTAATGTGTAACTGTTATGGGGTTAGTCTGTCAGCCTGGATGTCTGGATTTAGGTTTTGAACGCTTAAAAATTTCTACCAGGGTTACCATGGTCGAGTGGGAAAGCCTACGAGAAGTCACACTTAACCCGGCCAAGATCATGCCCATGAAAGTGTTATAGTAATGGGGTGAGTCTGTGGATCCAGGACTTAAAGACAGCTGTAATACAGGGCCTTTACTGAATAAAATCATGCCCAGTAATGTGTTACTGTTATGGGGTTAGTCTGTGAGCCTGGATGTCTGGACGTAGGTTTTGAACGCTCAAATATTTGTTCCAGGGTTACCATGGTCGAGTTGGAAAGCATACGAGAATTCACACTTAACTGGGCCAAGATCATGCCCATAATAGTGTTATAGTATAGGAGTGAGTCTATGGGCTCAGGCCTTTACTGAATAAAATCATGCCCAGTAATGTGTTATTGTAATGGGGTTAGTCTGTGAGCCTGGACGTCTGGATTTAGGTTTTTGAATGCTTCAATATTTCTTCCAGGGTTACCATGGTCGAGTGGGAAAGCTCTACGAGAAGTCACACTTAACCCGCCATAATCATGCCCATGAAAGTGTCATAGTACTGGGGTGAGTTTGTGTTCCCAGGCCTTAAAGAAAACTGTAATGCAAGCCCTTTAGTGAATAAAGTCATGCCCAGTAATGTGTAACTGTTATGGGGTTAGTCTGTGAGCCTGGATGTCTGGATTTAGGTTTTGGAATGTTAAAAATTTCTTCAAGGGTTACCATGGTCGAGTGGGAAAGCATATGAGAAGTCACACTTAACCCGGCCGAGATCATGCCCATAATAGTGTTATAGTAATGGGGTGAGTCTGTGGGCCCAGGCCTTTACTGAATAAAATCCTGCCCAGTAATGTGTTACTGTAATGGGGTGAGCCTGGATGTCTGGATTTAGGTTTTGAATGCTTCAATATTTCTTCCAGGGTTACCATGGTCGAGTGGGAAAACCTACAAGAAGTCAAACTTAACCCGCCAAGATCATGCCCATGAAAGTGTTATAGTAATGGGGTGAGTTTGTTGGCCCATGCCTTAAAGAAAACTGTAATACAGGGCCTTTACTGAATAAAATCATGCCCAGTAATGTCTTGCTGTTATGGGGATAGTCTTGAGCCTGGATATCTGGACTTAGTTTTTGAAATGTTAAAAATTTCTTCCAGGGTTACCATGGTCGAGTGGGAAAGCATACAAGAAGTCACACTTAACCCGGCCAAGATCATGCCCATAATAGTGTCATAGTATAGGGGTGAGTCTGTGGGCCCAGGCCTTTACTGAATAAAATCATGCTCAGTAATGTGTAACTGTTATGGGGTTAGTTTGTGAGCCTGGATGTCTGGATTTAGGTTTTGAATGCTTCAATATTTCTTCCAGGGTTACCATGGTCGAGTGGGAAAACCTACGAGAAGTCTCACTTAACTCGCCAAGATCATGCCCATGAAAGTGTCGTAGTAATGGGGTGAGTTTGTGTTCCCAGGCCTTAAAGAAAACTATAATGCAGGCCCTTTAGTGAATAAAGTCATGCCCAGTAATGTGTAACTGTTATGGGGTTAGTCTGTGAGCCTGGATGTCTGGATTTAGGTTTTGAAATGTTAAAAATTTCTTCAAGGGTTACCATGGTCGAGTGGGAAAGCTTATGAGAAGTCACACTTAACCCGGCCAAGAACATGCCCATAATAGTGTTATAGTAATGGGGTGAGTCTGTGTGCCCAGGCCTTTACTGAATAAAATCCTGCCCAGTAATGTGTTACTGTAATGGAGTGAGCCTGGATGTCTGGATTTAGGTTTTGAATGCTTCAATATTTCTTCCAGGGTTACCATGGTCGAGTGGGAAAACCTACAAGAAATCACACTTAACCCGCCAAGATCATGCCCATGAAAGTGTTATAGTAATGGGGTGAGTTTGTTGGCCCATGCCTTAAAGAAAACTGTAATACAGGGCCTTTTACTGAATAAAATCATGCCCAGTAATGTGTTATTGTAATGGGGTTAGTCTGTGAGCCTGGATGTCTGGTTTAGGTTTTGAATGCTTCAATATTTCTTCCAGGGTTACCATGGTCGAGTGGGAAAACCTACAAGAAGTCACACTTAACCCGCCAAGATAATGCCCATGAAAGTGTTATAGTAATGGGGTGAGTTTGTTGGCCCATGCCTTAAAGAAAACTGTAATACAGGGCCTTTACTGAATAAAATCATGCCCAGTAATGTCTTGCTGTTATGGGGATAGTCTTGAGCCTGGATATCTGGACTTAATTTTTGAAATGTTAAAAATTTCATCCAGGGTTACCATGGTCGAGTGGGAAAGCATATAAGAAGTCACACTTAACCCAGCCAAGATCATGCCCATAATAGTGTTATAGTAATGGGGTGAGTCTGTGGGCCCAGGCCTTTACTGAATAAAATCATGCCCAGTAATGTGTAACTGTTATGGGGTTAGTCTGTGAGCCTGGATGTCTGGATTTAGGTTTTGAATGCTTCAATATTTCTTCCAGGGTTACCATGGTCGAGTGGGAAAGCCTACAGAGAAGTCACACTTAAGTCGGCCAAGATCATGCCTATGAAAGTGTTATAGTAATGTGGTGAGTCTGTGAGTCCAGGCCTTAAAGAGAGCTGTAATACAGGGCCTTTAGTAAATAAAATCTTGCCCAGTAATGCGTTACTGTTATGGGGTTAATCTGTGAGCCTGGATGCCTGGATTTTGGTTTTGAACTCTTAAAAGTTTCTTCCAGGGTTACCATGGTCGACTGGGAAAGCCTATGAGAAGTCACACTTAAGTCGACCAAGATCATGCCCATAATAGTTTTGTAATAATGGGGTGAGTTTGTGGGCCCAGGCCTTTACTGAATAAAATAATGCCCAGTAATGTGTTACTGTTATGGGATTAGTCTGTGATCCTGGATGTCTGGACGTAGGTTTTGAACGCTCAAATATTTGTTCCAGGGTTACCATGGTCGAGTGGGAAACCAACGAGAAGTCATACTTTACCCGGCCAAGATCATGCCCTGAAAGTGTTATAGTAATGGGGTGAGTCTTTGGGTCCAGGCTTTAAAGAAAGCTGTAATACAGGGCCTTTAGTGAATAAAATCATGCCCAGTAATGTGTTACTGTTATGGGGTTAGTCTGTGAGCCTGGATGTCTGGATTTAGGTTTTGAACCCTTAAAAATTTCTTCCAGGGTTACCATGGTCGAGTGGGTAAGCATACGAGAAGTCACACTTAACCCGACCAAGATCATGCCCATAAAAATGTGATAGTAATGTGGTGAGTTTGTGGGCTCAGGCCTTTACTGAATAAAGTCATGCCTAGTAATTTGTTACTGTTATAGGGTTAGTCTGTGAGGCTGGATGTCTGGACGTAGGTTTTGAACTCTTAAAAGTTTCTTCCAGGGTTACCATGGTCGAGTAAGAAAGCCTACAAGAAGTCACACTTAACACGGCCAAGATCATGCACATAATAGTGTTAGAGTAATGGGGTGAGTCTGTGGGCCCAGACCTTTACTGAATAAAATCATGCCCAGTAATGTGTATCTGTTATGGGTTTAGTCTGTTAGCCTGGATGTCTGGATTTAGGTTTTGAATGCTTCAATATTTCTTCCAGGGTTACCATGCTCGAGTGGGAAAGCATACGAGAATTCACACTTAACCCGGCCAAGATCATGCCCATAAAAGTTTTATAGTAATGGGGTGAGTCTTTGGGTCCAGGCTTTAAAGAAAGCTGTAATACAGGGCCTTTAGTGAATAAAATCATGCCCAGTAATGTGTTACTGTTATGGGGTTAGTCTGTGAGCCTGGATGTCTGGATTTAGGTTTTGAACCCTTAAAAATTTCTTCCAGGGTTACCATGGTCGAGTGGGTAAGCATACGAGAAGTCACACTTAACCCGACCAAGATCATGCCCATAAAAATGTGATAGTAATGTGGTGAGTTTGTGGGCTCAGGCCTTTACTGAATAAAGTCATGCCTAGTAATTTGTTACTGTTATAGGGTTAGTCTGTGAGGCTGGATGTCTGGACGTAGGTTTTGAACTCTTAAAAGTTTCTTCCAGGGTTACCATGGTCGAGTAAGAAAGCCTACAAGAAGTCACACTTAACACGGCCAAGATCATGCACATAATAGTGTTAGAGTAATGGGGTGAGTCTGTGGGCCCAGACCTTTACTGAATAAAATCATGCCCAGTAATGTGTATCTGTTATGGGGTTAGTCTGTTAGCCTGAATGTCTGGATTTAGGTTTTGAATGCTTCAATATTTCTTCCAGGGTTACCATGCTCGAGTGGGAAAGCATACGAGAATTCACACTTAACCCGGCCAAGATCATGCCCATAAAAGTTTTATAGTAATGGGGTGAGTCTGTGGGCCCAGGCCTTTACTGAATAAAATCATGCCCAGTAATGTGTTACTGTTATGGGGTTAGTTTGTGAGCCTGGATGTCTGGATTTAGGTTTTTGAATGCTTCAATATTTCTTCCAGGGTTACCATGGTCGAGTGGGAAAACCTCATAAGAAGTCACACTTAACCCGGCCAAGATAATGCCCATGAAAGTGTTATAGTAATGGGGTGAGTTTGTTGGCCCATGCCTTAAAGAAAACTGTAATACAGGGCCTTTAGTGAATAAAATCATGCCCAGTAATGTGTAACTGTTAGGGTGTTAGTCTGTGAGCCTGGATGTCTGGATTTAGGCTTTGAAATGTTAAAAATTTCTTCAAGGGTTACCATGGTCGAGTGGGAAAGCCTCACGAGAAGTCACACTTAACCCGGCCGAGATCATGCCCATAATAGTGTTATAGTAGTTGGGTGAGTCTGTGGGCCCAGGCCTTTACTGAATAAAATCATGCCCAGTAATGTGTTATTATAATGGGGTTAGTCTGTGAGCCTGGATGTCTGGATTTAGGTTTTGAATGCTTCAATATTTCTTCCAGGGTTACCATGGTCGAGTGGGAAAACCTACAAGAAGTCACACTTAACCCGGCCAAGATCATGCCCATGAAAGTGTTATAGTAATGGGGTGAGTTTGTTGGCCCATGCCTTAAAGAAAACTGTAATACAGGGCCTTTACTGAATAAAATCATGCCCAGTAATTTGTAACTGTTATGGGGTTAGTCTGTGAGCCTGGATGTCTGGATTTAGGTTTTGAAATGTTAAAAAATTTCTTCAAGGGTTACCATGTTCGAGTGGGAAAGCCTATGAGAAGTCACACTTAACCCGGCCGAGATCATGCCTATAATAGTGTTATAGTAATGGGGTGAGTCTGTGGGCCCAGGCCTTTACCGAATAAAATCATGCCCAGTAATGTGTTACTGTTATGGGGTTAGTCTGTGAGCCTGGATGTCTGGATTTAGGTTTTGAATGTTTCAATATTTGTTCCAGGGTTACCATGGTCAAGTGGGAAAACCTACGAGAAGTCACGCTTAACCCGCCAAGATCATGCCAATAAAAGTGTTATAGTAATGGGGTGAGTTTGTGGGCCCATGCCTTAAAGAAAACTGTAATACATGGTACTTACTGAATAAAATCATGCCCAGTAATGTGTTACTGTTATGGGGTTAGTCTGTGAGCCTGGATGTCTGGACGTAGGTTTTGAACGCTCAAAAATTTGACCCAGGGTTACCATGGTCGAGTGGATTAGCGTCCGAGAAGTCGCACTTAAACCTGCCAATATCGCCTGGATGTCTGGACGTAGGTTTTGAACGCTTAAAAATTTGTTCCAGGGTTACCATGGTCGAGTGGGAAAGCCTCACGAGAAGTCACACTTAACCCGCCAAGATCATTTCCATAAAAGTTTTATAGTTATGGGGTGAGTCTGTTGGCCCAGGCCTTTACTGAATAAAATCATACCCAGTAATGTGTTACTGTTATGGGGTTAGTCTGTGAGCCTGGATGTCTGGACGTAGGTTTTGAATGCTCAAACATTTGTTCCAGGGTTACCATGGTCGTGTGGATTAGCGTCCGAGAAGTCGCATTTAAACCGGCCAATATCGCCTGGATGTCTGGATTTAGATTTTGAATGCTTAAAAACTTCTTCCAGGGTTACCATGGTCGAGTATGAAAGCCTACGAGAAGTCACACTTAACCCGGCCAAGATCATGCCCATAATAGTGTTGTAACAATGGGGTGAGTTTGTGGGCCCAGGTCTTTACTGAATAAAATCATGCCCAGTAATGTGTTACTGTTATTGGGTTAGTCTGTGAGCCTGGATGTCTGAATTTAGGTTTTGAACGCTTAAAAATTTCTTCCAGGGTTACCATGGTCGAGTGGGAAAGCCTACGAGAAGTCACACTTAACGCGGCCAAGATCACGCCTGTTATAGTAATGGGGTGAGTCTGTGGGGCACAGGCCTTTATTAAATAAAATCATTCCCAGTAATGTGGTACTGTGATGGGGTTAGTCTGTGAGCCTGGATGTCTGGACCTAGGTTTTGAATTGTTAAAAATTTCTTCCAGGCTTACCGTGGTCGAGTGGGAAAGCATACGAGAAGTCACACTTAACCCGCCAAGATCATGACCATAATAGTGTCATAGTAATGGGGTGAGTCTGTGGGCCCAGGCCTTTACTGAATAAAATCATGCCCAGAAATGCGTAACTATTATGGGGTTAGTCTGTGATCTTGGATGTCTGGATATAGGTTTTGAATGCTTCAATAATTCTTCCAGGGTTACCATAGTCGAGTGGGAAAGCATACGAGAAGTCACACTTAACCCGGCCAAGATCATGCCCATTAAAGTGTTATAGTAATGGGATGAGTCTGTGGGCCCAAGCCTTTACTGAATAAAATTATGCCCAGTAATGTGTAACTGTTATGGGGTTAGTCTGTGAGCCTGGATGTCTGGACGTAGGTTTTGAACCGCTCAATTATTTGTTCCAGGGTTACCATGGTCGAGTGGGAAAGCCTACGAGAAGTCACACTTACGTCGGCCAAGATCATGCCCATAATAGTGTTGTAGTAATAGGGTGAGATTGTGGACCCAGGCCTTTACTGAACAAAGTCAAGCCCAGTAATGTGCTACTGTTATGGGATTAGTCTGTGAGCCTGTATGTCTGGACAAAGGTTTTGAACGCACAAATATTTGTTCCAGGGTTACCATGGTCGAGTGGGAAAGCATACAAGAAGTCACACTTAACCGGCCAAGATCACGCCCGTTATAGTAATGGGGTGAGTCTCTGGGCCCAGGCCTTTCCTGAATAAAATCATGCCCAGTAAAGTGTTACTGTTATGGGGTTAGTCTGTGAGCCTGGATGTCTGGATTTAGGTTTTGAATGCTTCAATATTTCTTCCAGGGTTACCATGGTCGAGTGGGAAAACCTACGAGAAGTCACTCTTAACCCGCCAAGATCATTCCCATAAAAGTTTTATAGTAATGGGCTGAGTCTGTTGGCCCAAGTCTTTACGGAATAAAATCATGCCCAGTAATGTGTTACTGTTAAGGGATAGTCTGTGTGCTTGGATGTCTGGACATAGGTTTTGAATGCGTAAAAGTTTCTTCCAGAGTTACCATTGTCGAGTAAGAAAGCCTACGAGAAGTCACACTTTACCCAGCCAAGATCATGCCCATAAAAGTGTTATAGTATTGGGTTGAGTTTCTGGTCCCTGGCCTTTACTCAATAAAGTCATACGCAGTAATGTGTAGCTGTTATGTTATGTTAATTTGTGAGCCTGGATGTCTGGACGTAGGTTTTGAACGCTCAAATATTTGTTCCAGATTACCATGGTCGAGTGGAAAAGCCTACGAGAAGTCACACTTAACCCGCCAAGATCATGCCCATAATAGTGTCATAGTAATGGGGTGAGTCTGTGGGCCCAGGCCTTTACTGAATAAAATCATGCCCAGAAATCCGTAACTATTATGGGGTTAGTCTGTGAGCCTGGATGTCTGGATATAGGTTTTGAATGCTTCAATATTTCTTCCAGGGTTACCATGGTCGAGTGGGAAAGCATACGAGAAGTCACACTTAACTCGGCCAAGCTCATGCCCATTATAGTGTTATAGTAATGGGGTGAGTCTGTAGGCCCAGGCCTTTACTGAATAAAATTATGCCCAGTAATGTGTACCTGTTATGGGGTTAGTCTGTGAGCCTGGATGTCTGGACGTAGGTTTTGAACCGCTCAATTATTTGTTCCAGGGTTACCATGGTCGAGTGGGAAAGCCTACGAGAAGTCACACTTACGCCGCCAAGATCATGCCCATAATATTGTTGTAGTAATAGGGTGAGATTTGGACCCAGGCCTTTACTGAATAAAATCAAGCCCAGTAATGTGCTACTGTTATGGGATTAGTCTGTGAGCCTGTATGTCTGGACAAAGGTTTTGAACGCACAAATATTTGTTCCAGGGTTACCATGGTCGAGTGGGAAAGCATACAAGAAGTCACACTTAACCCGGCCAAGATCACGCCCGTTATAGTAATGGGGTGAGTCTGTGGGCCCAGGCCTTTCCTGAATAAAATCATGCCCAGTAAATTGTTACTGTTATGGGGTTAGTCTGTGAGCCTGGATGTCTGGATTTAGGTTTTGAATGCTTCAATATTTCTTCCAGGGTTACCATGGTCGAGTGGGAAAACCTACGATAAGTCACTCTTAACCCGGCCAAGATCATTCCTATAAAAGTGTTATAGTAATGGGCTGAGTCTGTTGGCCCAAGTCTTTACGGAATAAAATCATGCCCAGTAATGTGTTACTGTTAAGGGGTTAGTCTGTGTGCTTGTATGTCTGGACATAGGTTTTGAATGCTTAAAAGTTTCTTCCAGAGTTACCATTGTCGAGTAAGAAAGCCTACGAGAAGTCACACTTTACCCAGCCAAGATCATGCCCATAAAAGTGTTATAGTATTGGGTTGAGTTTCTGGTCCCAGGCCTTTACTTAATAAAGTAATACTCAGTAATGTGTAGCTGTTATGTTATGTTAATTTGTGAGCCTGGATGTCTGGACGTAGGTTTTGAATGCTCAAATATTTGTTCCAGATTACCATGGTCGAGTGGAATAGCCTACGAGAAGTCACACTTAACCCGCCAAGATCATGCCCATAATAGTGTCATAGTAATGGGGTGAGTCTGTGGGCCCAGGCCTTTACTGAATAAAATCATGCCCAGAAATGCGTAACTATTATGGGGTTAGTCTGTGAGCCTGGATGTCTGGATATAGGTTTTGAATGCTTCAATATTTCTTCCAGGGTTACCATGGTCGAGTGGGAAAGCATACACGAGAAGTCACACTTACGCGGCCAAGATCGTGCCCATAATAGTGTCATAGTAATGGGGTGAGTCTGTGGGCCCAGGCCTTTACTGAATAAAATCATGCCCAGTAATGTGTAACTATTATGGGGTTAGTCTGTGAGCCTGGATGTCTGGATATAGGTTTTGATTGCTTCAATATTTCTTCCAGGGTTACCATGGTCGAGTGGGAAAGCATACGAGAAGTCCAACTTAACTCGGCCAAGATCATGCCCATTATAGTGTTATAGTAATGGGGTGAGTCTGTGGGCCCAGGCCTTTACTGAATAAAATTATGCCCAGTAATGTGTAACTGTTATGGGGTTAGTCTGTGAGCCTGGATGTCTGGACGTAGGTTTTGAACCGCTCAATTATTTGTTCCAGGGTTACCATGGTCGAGTGGGAAAGCCTACGAGAAGTCACACTTACGTCGGCCAAGATCATGCCCATAATAGTGTTGTAGTAATGGGGTGAGTCTGTGGGTCCAGGCCTTAAAGACAGCTGCAATACAGGGCCTTTACTGCATAAAATCATGCCCAGTAATATGTTACTGTTATGGGATTAGTCTGTGAGCCTGGATGTCTGGACTTAGGTTTTGAACGCTCAATTATTTGTTCCAGGGTTACCATGGTCGAGTGGGAAAGCCTCACGAGAAGTCACACTTACGACAGCCAAGATCATGCCTATAATAGCGTTGAAGTAATAGGGTGAGATTGTGGGCCCAGGCCTTAAAGAAAGCTGTAATACAGGGCCTTTACTGAATAAAATCATGCCCAGTAATGTGTAGCTGTTATGGGGTTAGTCTGTGAGCCTGGATGTCTGGAAGTAGGTTTTGAACGCTCAAACATTTGTTCCAGGGTTACCATGGTCGAGTGGGAAAGCCTAAGAGAAGTCACACTTAACCCAGCCGAGATCATGCCCATAATAGTGTTTTAGTAATGGGGTGAGTTTGTGGGCCCATGCCTTTACTGAATAAAGTCATGCCCAGTAATGTGTTACTGTTATGCGGTTAGTCTGTGAGCCTGGATGTCTGGAAGTAGGTTTTGAACGCTCAAACATTTGTTTCAGGGTTACCATGGTCGAGTAAGAAAGCCTACGAGAAGTCACACTTAACCCGGCCAAGATCATGCCTATGAAAGTGTTGTCGTAATGGGATGAGTCTGTGGGTCGAGGTCTTAAAGAAAGCTGTAATACAGGACCTTTAGTGAATAAAATCATGCCCAATAATGTGTTACTGTTATGGGGTTTGTCTGTGAGCCTGGATGTCTCTATTTAGGTTTTGAACGCTTTAAAATTTCTTCCAGTGTTACCATGGTCGAGTGGAAAAAACCTACGAGAAGACACACTTAACTCGGCCAAGATCATGCCCATGAAAGTGTTATAATAATGGGGTGACTCTGTGGGCCCAGGCCTTTACTGAATAAAGTCATGCCCAGTAATGTGTTACTGTTATGGGGTTAGTCTGTGAGGCTGGATGTCTGGACGTAGGTTTTGAATGCTTGAAAGTTTCTTCCAGGGTTACCATGGTCGAGTAAGAAAGCCTACAAGAAGTCACACTTAACACGGCCAAGGTCATGCCCATGAAAGTGTTGTAGTAATGGGATCAATCTGTGGCTCGAGGTCTTAAAGAAAGCTGTAACACAGAACCTTTAGTGAATGAATTCATACCCAGTAATGTGTAACTGTTATGGGGTTAGTCTGTGAGCCTGGATGTCTTGATTTAGGTTTTAAAAACTTCAATATTTCTTCCACGGTAACCATGGTCGAGTGGGAAAGCCTATGAGAAGTCACACTTAAGTCGACCAAGATCATGCCCATAATAGTGTTGTAATAATGGGGTGAGTTTGTGGGCCCAGGCCTTTACTGAATAAAATCATGCCCAGTAATGTGTTACTGTTAAGGGGTTAGTCTGTGTGCTTGGATGTCTGGACATAGGTTTTGAATGCTTAAAAGTTTCTTCCAGAGGTACCATTGTCGAGTAAGAAAGCCTACGAGAAGTCACACTTAACCTGGCCAAGATCATGCCCATAAAAGTGTTATAGTATTGGGTTGAGTTTCTGGTCCCAGGCCTTTACTTAATAAAGTCATACGCAGTAATGTGTAGCTGTTATGTTATGTTAATCTGTAAGCCTGGATGTCTGGACGTAGGTTTTGAACGCTCAAATATTTGTTCCAGGATTACCATGGTCGAGTGGAAAAGCCTACGAGAAGTCACACGTAAGTCGACCAAGATCATGCCCATAATAGTGTTGTAATAATGGGGTGAGTTTGTGGGCCCAGGCCTTTACTGAATAAAATCATGCCCAGTAATGTGTAACTGTTATGGGGTTAGTCTGTGAGCCTGGATGTCTGGATTTAGGTTTTGAATGCTTCAATATTTCTTCCAGGGTTACCATGGTCGAGTGGGAAAACCTACGAGAAGTCACACTTAAGTCGAACAAGATCATGCCCATAATGGTGTTGTAATAATGGGGTGAGTTTGTGGGCCCAGGCCTTTACTGAATAAAATCATGCCCTGTAATGTGTAACTGTTATGGGGTTAGTCTGTGCGCCTGGATGTCTGGATTTAAGTTTTGAATGCTTCAATATTTCTTCCAGGGTTACCATGGTCGAGTGGGAAAGCATACGAGAATTCACACTTAACCCGGCCAAGATCATGCCCATAATAGTGTTATAGAAATGGGATTAGTCTGTGGGTCCAGGCCTTTACTGAATAAAATCATGCCCAGTAATGTGTTACTGTTAAGGGGTATAGTCTGTGTGCTTGGATGTCTGGACGTAGGTTTTGAATGCTTAAAAGTTTCTTCCAGGGTTACCATGGTCGAGTAAGAAAGCCTACAAGAAGTCACACTTAACACGGCCAAGGTCATGCCCATGAAAGTGTTGTAGTAATGGGATGAGTCTGTGGCTCGAGGCCTTAAAGAAAGCTGTAACACAGGACCTTTACTGAATAAAATCATACCCAGTAATGTGTAACTGTTATGAGGTTAGTCTGTGAGCCTGGATGTCTTGATTTAGGTTTTAAAAACTTCAATATTTCTTCCACGGTTACCATGGTCGAGTGGGAAAGCCTACGAGAAGTCACACTTAACCCTGCCAAGATCATGCCCATAAAAGTGTTATAGTAATGGGTTGAGTTACTGGTCTCAGGCCTTTACTTAATAAAGTCATACGCAGTAATGTGTAGCTGTTATGTTATGTTAATCTGTGAGCCTGGATGTCTGGATGTAGGTTTTGAACGCTCAAATATTTGTTCCAGGGTTACCATGGTCGAGAGGGAAAGCCTAAGAGAAGTCACACTTAACCCGGCCAAGATCATGCCCATAATAGTGTTATAGTAATGGAGTGAGTCTGTGGGCCCAGGCCTTTACTGAATAAAATCATGTCTAGTAATGTGTTACTGTTAAGGGGTTAGTCTGTGTACTTGGATGTCTGGACGTAGGTTTTGAATGTTTAAAAGTTTCTTCCAGGTTTACCATGGTCGAGTAAGAAAGCCTACGAGAAGTCGCATTTAACCCGGCCAAGATCATGCCCATAAAAGTGTTATAGTAATGGGATGAGTTTCTGGTCCCAGGCCTTTATTGAATAAAGTCATACGCAGTAATGTGTAACTGTTATGGGGTTAGTCTGTGAGCCTGGATGTCTGGATTTAGGTTTTGAATGCTTCAATATTTCTTCCAGGGTTACCATGGTCGAGTGAAAGATATCTGAAGTAACACTTAACTCGGCCAAGATCATGCCGATTATAGTGTTATAGTAATGGGGTGAGTCTGTGGGCCCAGGCCTTTACTGAATAAAATTATGCTCAGTAATGTGTAACTGTTATGGGGTTAGTCTGTGAGCTTGGATGTCTGGATGTAGGTTTTGAATACTTGAATATTTCTTCCAGGGTTACCATTGTTGAGTGGGAAAGACTACGAGAAGTCACACTTAAACCGGCCAAGATCATGCTTATAAAAGTGTTATAGTAATGGGTTGAATCTGTGGGCCCAGGCCTTTAGTGAATAAAATCATGCCCAAGTAATGTGTTCCTGTTATGGGGTTAGCCTGTGAGCATGGATGTCTGGATTTAGGTTTTGAACTCTTAAAAATTTCTTCCAGGGTTAATATGGTCGAGTGGGAAAACCTACAAGAAGTCACACTTAACCCGGCCAATATCATGCCCCTAATAGTGTTATAGTAATGGAGTGAGTCTGTGGGCCCAGGCCTTTACTGAATAAAATCATGTCTAGTAATGTGTTACTGTTAAGGGGTTAGTCTGTGTACTTGGATGTCTGGACGTAGGTTTTGAATGTTTAAAAGTTTCTTCCAGGTTTACCATGGTCGAGTAAGAAAGCCTACGAGAAGTCGCATTTAACCCGGCCAAGATCATGCCCATAAAAGTGTTATAGTAATGGGATGAGTTTCTGGTCCCAGGCCTTTACTGAATAAAGTCATACGCAGTAAAGTGTAACTGTTATGGGGTTAGTCTGTGAGCCTGGATGTCTGGATTTAGGTTTTGAATGCTTCAATATTTCTTCCAGGGTTACCATGGTCGAGTTGGAAAGCATACGAGAAGTCACACTTAACCCGGCCAAGATCATGCCTATAAAAGTGTTGTAGTAATGGGTTGAGTTTCTGAGCCCAGGCTTTTACTGAATAAAGTCACATGCAGTAATGTGTTACTGTAATGGGATTAGTCTGTGAGCCTGGATGTCTGGACGTAGGATTTGAACGCTCAATTATTTGTTCCAGGGTTACCATGGTCGAGTGGGAAAGCCTACGAGAAGTCACACTTACGTCGGCCAAGATCATGCCCATAATAGTGTTGTGGTAATGGTGTGAGTCTGTGGGTCGAAGTCTTAAAGAAAGCTGTAAAACAGGACCTTTAGTGAATAAAATCATGCCCAGTAATGTGTTACTGTTATGGGGTTAGTCTGTGAGCCTGGATGTCTGGATTTAGGTTTTGAACGCTTCCAGGGCTACCATGGTCGAAAAATTTCTTCTAGTGTTACCATGGTCATGCCCAGTGGTTATGGGGTTAAAGCCTGGATGTCTGGAAGACACACTTAACTCGCCAAGATCATGCCCTTGAAAGTGTTATAATAATGGGGTGAATCTGTGGGCCCAGCCCTTTATTGAATAAAGTCATGCCCAGTAATGTGTTACTGTTATGGGGTTAGTCTGTGAGGCTGGATGTCTGGACGTAGGTTTTGAATGCTTAAAAGTTTCTTCCAGGGTTACCATGGTCGAGTAAGAAAACCTTCGAGAAGTCACACTTAACCTGGCCAAGATCATGCCCATAAAAGCGTTATAGTAATGGGTTGAGTTTCTGGGCCTAGGCCTTTACTGAATAAAGTCATACGCAGTAATGTGTAGCTGTTATGGGGTTAGTCTGTGAGCCTGGATGTCTGGATGTAGGTTTTGAACGCTCAAACATTTGTTCCAGGGTTACCATGGTCGAGTGGGAAAGCATACGAGAATTCACACTTAACCTGGCCAAGATCATGCCCATAATAGTGTTTTAGTAATGGGGTAAGTCTGTGGGTCCAGGCCTTTACTGAATAAAATCATGCCCAGTAATGTGTTACTGTTAAGGGTTAGTCTGTGTGCTTGGATGTCTGGACGTAGGTTTTGAATGCTTAAAAACTTCAACCAGGGTTATCATGGTCGAGTGGGAAAGCCTTTGAGAAGTCACACTTAACCCGCCAAGATCATGCCCATGAAAGTGTTATAGTAATTGGGTGAGTCTGTGGGTCCAGGCCTTAAAGACAGCTGTAATACAGAGCCTTTACTGAATAAAATCATGCCCAGTAATGTGTTACTGTTATGGGGTTAGTCTGTGAGCCTGGATGTCTGGACGTAGGTTTTGAACGCTCAATTATTTGATCCAGGGTTACCATGGTCGAGTGGGAAAGACTACGAGAAGTCACACTTAACCCGCCAAGATCATGCCCATAATAATGTTATAGTAATGGAATGAGTCTGTGGGCCCAGGCCATAACTGAATAAAATAATGTCCAGTAATGTATTGCTGTTATGGGGTTAGTCTTTGAGTCTGGATGTCTGGAAATAAATTTTGTACGCTTAAAAATTTCTTCCAGGGTTACCATGGTCGAGTGGGAAAGCCTCTACGTGAAGTCACACTTAACCCGCCAAGATCATGCCCATAATAGTGTTATAGTAATGGAATGAGTCTGTAGCCCAGGCCATTACTGAATAAAATAATGTCCAGTAATGTATTGCTGTTATGGGGTTAGTCTTGAGCCTGGATGTCTGGATTTAGGTTTTGAACGCTTAAAAATTTCTACCAGGGTTACCATGGTCGAGTGGGAAAGCCTACGAGAAGTCACACTTAAGTCTGCCAAGATCATGCCCCATAAAAGTGATGTAGTAATCGGTTGAGTTTCTGGGCCTAGGCCTTTACTGAATAAAGTCACATGCAGTAATGTGTTATTGTTATGGGATTAATCTGTGAGCCTGGATGTCTGGACGTAGGTTTTGAACGCTCAATTATTTGTTCCAGGGTTACCATGGTCGAGTGGGAAAGCTTACGAGAAGTCACACTTAACCCGCCAAGATCATGCCCATGAAAGTGTTATAGTAATGTGGTGAGTTTGTGGGACCAGGCCTTAAAGAAAACTGTAATACAGGGCCTTTAGTGAATAAAATCATGCCCAATAATGTCTTGCTGTTATGGGGTTAGTCTTGAGCCTGGATGTCTGGAATCAGGTTTTGAACGCTTAAAAATTTCTACCAGGGTTACCATGGTCGAGTGGGAAAGCCTACGAGAAGTCACACTTAAGTCGTCCAAGATCATGCCTCATAAAAGTGTTGTAGTAATGGGTTGAGTTTCTGGGCCCAGGCCTTTACTGAATAAAATCATGCCTAGTAATGTGTTACTGTTATGGGGTTAGTCTATGAGCCTGGATGTCTGGATTTAGGTTTTAAACGCTTTAAAATTTCTTCCAGTGTTAACATGGTCGAGTGGGAAAGCCTCATAGAAGTCACACTTAACCTGGCCAAGATCATGCCCATAATAGTGTTATAGTAATTGAATGAGTCTGTAGGGGCCACTGAATAAAATAATGCCCATTACTGAATAAAATAATGCCCAGTAATGTGTTGCTGTTATGGGGTTAGTCTGGTCGAGAGCCTGGATGTCTGGACGTAGATTTTGAACGCTCAATTATTTGTTCCAGGGTCAACATGGTCGATTGGGAAAGCCATACGAGAAGTCACTCTTAACCCGCCAAGATCATGCCCATGAAAGTGTTATAGTAATGGGGTGAGTCTGTGGGTCCAGGCCTTAAAGAAAACTGTAATACAGGGCCTTTAGTGAATAAAATCGTTAGCCCAGTAAAGTGTTACTGTTATGGGGTTAGTCTGTGAGCCTGGATGTCTGGACGTAGGTTTTGAACGCTTCAAATATTTGTTCCAGGGTTACCATGGTCGAGTGGATTAACGCCTGAGAAGTCGCTCTTAAACCGCCAATATCGCCTGGATGTCTGGACTTAGGTTTTGAACGCTTAAAAATTTCTTCCAGGGTTACCATGGTCGAGTGGGAAAGCCTACAAGAAGTCACACTTAACCCGCCAAGATCATTCCCATTAGAGTTTTATAGTAATGGCGTGAGTCTGTTGGCCCAGGCCTTTACTGAATAAAATCATGCCCAGTAATGTGTTACTGTTAAGGGTTAGTCTGTGTGCTTGGATGTCTGGACGTAGGTTTTGAATGCTTAAAAGTTTCTTCCAGGGTTACCATGGTCGAATAAGAAAGCTTACGAGAAGTCACACTTAACCCGCCAAGATCAGGCCCATAAAAGTGTTGTAATAATGGGGTGAGTTTGTGCGCCCAGGCCTTTACTGAATAAAATCATGCCCAGTAATGTGTTGCTGTTATGGGATTAGTCTGTGATCCTGGATATCGGGACGTAGGTTTTGAACGCTCAAATATTTGTTCCAGGGTTACCATGGTCGAGTGGGAAAACCTACGAGAAGTCACACTTATCCCGCCAAGATCATGCCCCTAATAGTGTTATAGTAATGGAGTGAGTCTGTGGCCCAGGCCTTTACTGAATAAAATCATGGCCAGTAATGTGTTGCTGTTATGGGGTTAAACTGGATGTTTGGATTTAGGTTTTGAATGCTTCAATATTTCTTCCAGGGTTACCATGGTCGAGTGAAAAGCGTCCGAGAAGTCGCGCTTAAACTGGCAAATATCGCCTGGATGAAACACGTGAATGTTTGGACTTATGTTTTGAACGCTTAAAAATCCTTCTATGGCTACCATGGTGGAGTGGGAAAGCCTACGAGAAGTCACACTTAACCCGGCCAAGCTCATGCCCATAATAGCGTTATAGTAATGGTGTGAGTGTTTGGGCCCAAGCCTTTACTGAATAAAATCATGCCCAGTAATGTGTTGCAGTTACGGGGGTTAGACTGTGAGCCTGGATGTCTGAATTTAGGTTTTGAATGCTTCAATATTTCTTCCAGAGTTACAATGGTCGAGTGGGAAAACCTTCGAGAAGTCACACTTAACCCGGCCAAGATCATGCCCCATTAAAGTGTTGTATTAATGGGTTGAGTTTCTGGGCCCAGGCCTTTACTGAATAAAGTCATACGCAGTAATGTGTTACTGTTATGGTATTAGTCTGTGAGCCTGGATGTCTGGACGTAGGTTTTGAACGCTCAGTTATTTGTTCCAGGTTTACAATGGTCGAGTGGAAAAGCCTATGAGAAGTCACACTTAACCCAGCCAAGATCATGACCATAAAAGTTTTATAGTAATAGGTTTATTCTTTAGGCCCAGGCTTTTACTGAATAAAATCATGCCCAGTAATGATTGCTGTTATGGGATTAGTCTTGAGCCTGGATATCTAGACTTAGTTTTTGAAATGTTAAAAATTTCTTCCAGGGTTACCATGGTCGTCGAGTGCGAAACTGTCCAAGAAGTCGAGCTTAACCCGCCAAGTTCGCTGGATGTCTGGACTTAGCTTTTGAATGCTTAAAAACTTGTTCCAGGTTTCCCATGGTCGAGTGGGAAAGCGTCCGAGAAGTCACATTTAACCTGGCCAATAACGACTGGATGAAGCGCCTGGAAATTTGGGCTTAGGTTTTGAGCACTTAAAAATTTCTTCCAGGGTTACCATGGTTGAGGTTAAAAGCGTCCGAGAAGTCGCACTTAACCCGCCAAGATCGGCTAGATGAAGCGCCTGGATGTCTGGACTTAGGTTTTGAACGCTTAAATTTTTTTTTTTTTAGGGTTACAATGGTCAAGTGGAAAAGCTTATTTATCCTGGCGAATATCGCCTGCATGAAACGCCTGAATGTTTGGGCTTAGGTTTTGAGCGCTTAAAAGTTTCCGCCAGGGTTATCATGGATGAGTGGGAAAGCGTCCAGGAAGTCGAACTTAACCTGGCTATGTTCGACTGGATGAAGCGCCTGGATGTTTGGGCTTAGGTTTTGAACACTTAAAAATTTCATCCAGGGTTGCGGGGTTTTTCAGTGAAAAAGTCGTCCGAGAAGTTGCACCTAACTTGACCAATATCGGCTGGAAGAAGCGCCTTGATGTCTGGACTTAAGTTTTGAATGCTTAAAAAATTGTTCTAGGTTTACCATGGTTGAGTGGGAAAGTGTCCAAGAAGTCAAATATAACCCAGCCAAGTTCGGCTGGATGAAGCTCCTGGATGTTTGGGGTTAGGTTTCGAATGCTTAAAAATTTCATTCAGGGTGGCAGGGAATGAGTGAATAAGTCCTCTGAGAAGTCGCACCTAACTCGGCCAATATCGGCTGGATGAAGCACCTGGATGTCTGGACATAGGTTTTGAATACTTAAAAAAGTTCCTCCAGGGTAACCATGGTCGAGTGGGAAAGCATCCGAGAAGTAGCACTTAACCCGGCCAATATAGCCTGGGTAAAGCGCATGGATGTCTGGACCAACGTTTTGAACGCTTAAAAATGTTTTCCACGATTACCATGGTCGAGTTGGAAAGCCTCAGAGAAGTTGCAATTAACCCGCCAAGATCATGCCCATAAAAATGTTATAATAATGGGGTGAGATTGTGGGCCCAGGCCCTAAAGAAAACTGTAATCTTGGGCCTTTGCTAAATAAAATCATGCCCGGTGAAGTGTTACTGTTATGGGGTTAGTCTGTGAGCCTGGATGTCTGGACTTATGATTTAAACGCTTACAAATTTCTTCCATGATTACCACGGTCGAGTGGGGAAAGCCTCAGAGAAGTTGTAATTAACCAGGCGAAGATCGGCTAGATGAAGTGCCTGGATGTCTGGACTTAAGTTTTAAATGCTTAAAAATTCCTCCAGGGTTACCATGGTGGAGTTGGAAAGTGTCCGAGAAGTCGCACTTAACCCGGCCAATATTGCCTGTATAAAGTGCCTGGATGTTTGGGGTTAAGTTTTAAACGCTTAAAAAATTATTTCAGGGTTACCATGGTTGAGTGGAAAAGTGTCCGAGAAGTCAGAACTTAACCCGGGCAATATTGCCTGGATGAAGCGCCTGGATGCCTGGGGTTAGGTTTTAAACGCTACAAATTTCCTCCAGGGTCGTGGGGGGTCGAGTGGGAAAAACTCTATGAAGTAGCACCTATTACGGCCAACATCTGCTAGATGAGGTGCCTAGATGTCTAGTCTTAGGTTTTGAAAGCTTAAAAATTTCTTTCAGGGTTACCATGGACAAGTGGGAAACCATCCAAGAAGTCAAACTTAACTCGCCAAGTTTGGCTAGATGAAGTGACTGGATGTTTGGGGTTAGGTTTTAAACGCTTAAAAAATTAATCCAGGGTGGTGGGGGTCGAGTGGAAAGAGTCCAGTAAATAGCACCTATCACGGCCAAGATCGACTAGATGAAGTGCCTGGATGTCTGGTCTTAGGTTTTGAAAGCTTAAAAATTTCTTTCAGGGTTACCATGGTCGAGTGGAAAAGTGTTCTAGAAGTAGCACTTAACCCGCCAAGATCAGCTGAATGACGCGTCTGGATCTTTGGCCTTAAGTTTTTCAACGCTAAAAATTTCCTCCAGGGTTACTATGGTCGAGTGGGAAAGCCTATGGGAAATCACACTTAACCCGGCCAAGATCATGCCCATAATAGTGTTATAGTAATGGAATGAGTCTGTGGGCCCAGGCCTTTATTGAATAAAATCATGCCCAGTAATGTGTTACTGTTATTGGGTTAGTCTGTGAGCCTGGATGTCTGAATTTAGGTTTTGAACGCTTAAAAATTTCTTCCAGGGTTACCATGGTCGAGTGGGAAAACCTACCAGAAGTCGCACTTAATCCGGCCAAGATCATGCCCATAAAAGTGTTATAGTAATGGGGGGAGTTTGTGGGCCCAGACCTTTACTGAATAAAGTCATACGCAGTAATGTGTTACTGTTAAGGGGTTAGTCTGTGTGCTTGGATGTCTGGACATAGGTTTTGAATGCTTAAAAGTTTCTTCGAGAGTTACCATGGACGAGTGGGAAAGCCTACGAGAAGTCACACTTAAGTCGACCAAGATCATGCCCATAATAGTGTTGTAATAATGGGGTGAGTTTGTGCCCAGGCCTTTACTGAATAAAATCATGCCCAGTAATGTGTAACTGTTATGGGGTTAGTCTGTCAGCCTGGATGTCTGGATTTAGGTTTTGAACGCTTAAAAATTTCTACCAGGGTTACCATGGTCGAGTGGGAAAGCCTACGAGAAGTCACACTTAACCCGGCCAAGATCATGCCCATGAAAGTGTTAAAGTAATGGGGTGAGTCTGTGGATCCAGGACTTAAAAACAGCTGTAATACAGGGCCTTTACTGAATAAAATCATGCCCAGTAATGTGTTACTGTTATGGGGTTAGTCTGTGAGCCTGGATGTCTGGACGTAGGTTTTGAACGCTCAAATATTTGTTCCAGGGTTACCATGGTCGAGTTGGAAAGCATACGAGAATTCACACTTAACTGGGCCAAGATCATGCCCAAAATAGTGTTATAGTATAGGAGTGAGTCTATGGGCTCAGGCCTTTACTGAATAAAATCATGCCCAGTAATGTGTTATTGTAATGGGGTTAGTCTGTGAGCCTGGACGTCTGGATTTAGGTTTTTGAATGCTTCAATATTTCTTCCAGGGTTACCATGGTCGAGTGGGAAAGCCTACGAGAAGTCACACTTAACCCGCCATAATCATGCCCATGAAAGTGTCATAGTACTGGGGTGAGTTTGTGTTCCCAGGCCTTAAAGAAAACTGTAATGCAGGCCCTTTAGTGAATAAAGTCATGCCCAGTAATGTGTAACTGTTATGGGGTTAGTCTGTGAGCCTGGATGTCTGGATTTAGGTTTTGGAATGTTAAAAATTTCTTCAAGGGTTACCATGGTCGAGTGGGAAAGCATATGAGAAGTCACACTTAACCCGGCCGAGATCATGCCCATAATAGTGTTATAGTAATGGGGTGAGTCTGTGGGCCCAGGCCTTTACTGAATAAAATCCTGCCCAGTAATGTGTTACTGTAATGGGGTGAGCCTGGATGTCTGGATTTAGGTTTTGAATGCTTCAATATTTCTTCCAGGGTTACCATGGTCGAGTGGGAAAACCTACAAGAAGTCACACACTTAACCCGCCAAGATAATGCCCATGAAAGTGTTATAGTAATGGGGTGAGTTTGTTGGCCCATGCCTTAAAGAAAACTGTAATACAGAGCCTTTACTGAATAAAATCATGCCCAGTAATGTCTTGCTGTTATGGGGATAGTCTTGAGCCTGGATATCTGGACTTAATTTTTGAAATGTTAAAAATTTCATCCAGGGTTACCATGGTCGAGTGGGAAAGCATATAAGAAGTCACACTTAACCCAGCCAAGATCATGCCCATAATAGTGTTATAGTAATGGGGTGAGTCTGTGGGCCCAGGCCTTTACTGAATAAAATCATGCCCAGTAATGTGTAACTGTTATGGGGTTAGTCTGTGTGCCTGGATGTCTGGATTTAGGTTTTGAATGCTTCAATATTTCTTCCAGGGTTACCATGGTCGAGTGGGAAAGCCTACGAGAAGTCACACTTAAGTCGGCCAAGATCATGCCTATGAAAGTGTTATAGTAATGTGGTGAGTCTGTGAGTCCAGGCCTTAAAGAGAGCTGTAATACAGGGCCTTTAGTAAATAAAATCTTGCCCAGTAATGCGTTACTGTTATGGGGTTAATCTGTGAGCCTGGATGCCTGGATTTTGGTTTTGAACTCTTAAAAGTTTCTTCCAGGGTTACCATGGTCGACTGGGAAAGCCTATGAGAAGTCACACTTAAGCCGACCAAGATCATGCCCATAATAGTTTTGTAATAATGGGGTGAGTTTGTGGCCCAGGCCTTTACTGAATAAAATAATGCCCAGTAATGTGTTACTGTTATGGGATTAGTCTGTGATCCTGGATGTCTGGACGTAGGTTTTGAACGCTCAAATATTTGTTCCAGGGTTACCATGGTCGAGTGGGAAAACCAACGAGAAGTCATACTTTACCCGGCCAAGATCATGCCCCCTGAAAGTGTTATAGTAATGGGGTGAGTCTTTGGGTCCAGGCTTTAAAGAAAGCTGTAATACAGGGCCTTTAGTGAATAAAATCATGCCCAGTAATGTGTTACTGTTATGGGGTTAGTCTGTGAGCCTGGATGTCTGGATTTAGGTTTTGAACCCTTAAAAATTTCTTCCAGGGTTACCATGGTCGAGTGGGTAAGCATACGAGAAGTCACACTTAACCCGACCAAGATCATGCCCATAAAAATGTGATAGTAATGTGGTGAGTTTGTGGGCTCAGGCCTTTACTGAATAAAAGTCATGCCTAGTAATTTGTTACTGTTATAGGGTTAGTCTGTGAGGCTGGATGTCTGGACGTAGGTTTTGAACTCTTAAAAGTTTCTTCCAGGGTTACCATGGTCGAGTAAGAAAGCCTACAAGAAGTCACACTTAACACGCCAAGATCATGCACATAATAGTGTTAGAGTAATGGGGTGAGTCTGTGGGCCCAGACCTTTACTGAATAAAATCATGCCCAGTAATGTGTATCTGTTATGGGGTTAGTCTGTTAGCCTGGATGTCTGGATTTAGGTTTTGAATGCTTCAATATTTCTTCCAGGGTTACCATGCTCGAGTGGGAAAGCATACGAGAATTCACACTTAACCCGGCCAAGATCATGCCCATAAAAGTTTTATAGTAATGGGGTGAGTCTTTGGGTCCAGGCTTTAAAGAAAGCTGTAATACAGGGCCTTTAGTGAATAAAATCATGCCCAGTAATGTGTTACTGTTATGGGGTTAGTCTGTGAGCCTGGATGTCTGGATTTAGGTTTTGAACCCTTAAAAATTTCTTCCAGGGTTACCATGGTCGAGTGGGTAAGCATACGAGAAGTCACACTTAACCCGAACAAGATCATGCCCATAAAAATGTGATAGTAATGTGGTGAGTTTGTGGGCTCAGGCCTTTACTGAATAAAGTCATGCCTAGTAATTTGTTACTGTTATAGGGTTAGTCTGTGAGGCTGGATGTCTGGACGTAGGTTTTGAACTCTTAAAAGTTTCTTCCAGGGTTACCATGGTCGAGTAAGAAAGCCTACAAGAAGTCACACTTAACACGGCCAAGATCATGCACATAATAGTGTTAGAGTAATGGGGTGAGTCTGTGGGCCCAGACCTTTACTGAATAAAATCATGCCCAGTAATGTGTATCTGTTATGGGGTTAGTCTGTTAGCCTGGATGTCTGGATTTAGGTTTTGAATGCTTCAATATTTCTTCCAGGGTTACCATGCTCGAGTGGGAAAGCATACGAGAATTCACACTTAACCCGGCCAAGATCATGCCCATAAAAGTTTTATAGTAATGGGGTGAGTCTGTGGCCCAGGCCTTTACTGAATAAAATCATGCCCAGTAATGTGTTACTGTTATGGGGTTAGTTTGTGAGCCTGGATGTCTGGATTTAGGTTTTGAATGCTTCAATATTTCTTCCAGGGTTACCATGGTCGAGTGGGAAAACTTACAAGAAGTCACACTTAACCCGGCCAAGATAATGCCCATGAAAGTGTTATAGTAATGGGGTGAGTTTGTTGGCCCATGCCTTAAAGAAAACTGTAATACAGGGCCTTTAGTGAATAAAATCATGCCCAGTAATGTGTAACTGTTAGGGTGTTAGTCTGTGAGCCTGGATGTCTGGATTTAGGCTTTGAAATGTTAAAAATTTCTTCAAGGGTTACCATGGTCGAGTGGGAAAGCCTACGAGAAGTCACACTTAACCCGGCCGAGATCATGCCCATAATAGTGTTATAGTAGTTGGGTGAGTCTGTGGGGCCCAGGCCTTTACTGAATAAAATCATGCCCAGTAATGTGTTATTATAATGGGGTTAGTCTGTGAGCCTGGATGTCTGGATTTAGGTTTTGAATGCTTCAATATTTCTTCCAGGGTTACCATGGTCGAGTGGGAAAACCTACAAGAAGTCACACTTAACCCGCCAAGATCATGCCCATGAAAGTGTTATAGTAATGGGGTGAGTTTGTTGGCCCATGCCTTAAAGAAAACTGTAATACAGGGCCTTTACTGAATAAAATCATGCCCAGTAATTTGTAACTGTTATGGGGTTAGTCTGTGAGCCTGGATGTCTGGATTTAGGTTTTGAAATGTTAAAAATTTCTTCAAGGGTTACCATGTTCGAGTGGGAAAGCCTGATGAGAAGTCACACTTAACCCGGCCGAGATCATGCCTATAATAGTGTTATAGTAATGGGGTGAGTCTGTGGGCCCAGGCCTTTACCGAATAAAATCATGCCCAGTAATGTGTTACTGTTATGGGGTTAGTCTGTGAGCCTGGATGTCTGGATTTAGGTTTTGAATGTTTCAATATTTGTTCCAGGGTTACCATGGTCAAGTGGGAAAACCTACGAGAAGTCACGCTTAACCCGCCAAGATCATGCCAATAAAAGTGTTATAGTAATGGGGTGAGTTTGTGGGCCCATGCCTTAAAGAAAACTGTAATACATGGTACTTACTGAATAAAATCATGCCCAGTAATGTGTTACTGTTATGGGGTTAGTCTGTGAGCCTGGATGTCTGGACGTAGGTTTTGAACGCTCAAAAATTTGACCCAGGGTTACCATGGTCGAGTGGATTAGCGTCCGAGAAGTCGCACTTAAACCTGCCAATATCGCCTGGATGTCTGGACGTAGGTTTTGAACGCTTAAAAATTTGTTCCAGGGTTACCATGGTCGAGTGGGAAAGCCTACGAGAAGTCACACTTAACCCGGCCAAGATCATTTCCATAAAAGTTTTATAGTTATGGGGTGAGTCTGTTGGCCCAGGCCTTTACTGAATAAAATCATACCCAGTAATGTGTTACTGTTATGGGGTTAGTCTGTGAGCCTGGATGTCTGGACGTAGGTTTTGAATGCTCAAACATTTGTTCCAGGGTTACCATGGTCGTGTGGATTAGCGTCCGAGAAGTCGCATTTAAACCGGCCAATATCGCCTGGATGTCTGGATTTAGATTTTGAATGCTTAAAAACTTCTTCCAGGGTTACCATGGTCGAAAGGGAAAGACTACGAGAAGTCACACTTAACCCGGCCAAGATCCTGCCCTTTAATAGTGTTATAGTAAAGGGGTGAGTCTGTGGGTCCAGGCCTTTACTGAATAAAATCATGCCCAGTAATGTGTAACTGTTATGGGGTTAGTCTGTGAGCCTGGATGTCTGGACGTAGGTTTTGAATACTTGAAAATTTCTTCCAGGGTTACCATTGTTGAGTGGGAAAGACTACGAGAAGTCACACTTAACCCGGCCAAGATCATGCCCATAATAGTGTTATAGTAATGGAGTGAGTCTGTGGGCCCAGGCCTTTACTGAATAAAATCATGTCTAGTAATGTGTTACTGTTAAGGGGTTAGTCTGTGTACTTGGATGTCTGGACGTAGGTTTTGAATGTTTAAAAGTTTCTTCCAGGTTTACCATGGTCGAGTAAGAAAGCCTACGAGAAGTCGCATTTAACCCGGCCAAGATCATGCCCATAAAAGTGTTATAGTAATGGGATGAGTTTCTGGTCCCAGGCCTTTATTGAATAAAGTCATACGCAGTAATGTGTAACTGTTATGGGGTTAGTCTGTGAGCCTGGATGTCTGGATTTAGGTTTTGAATGCTTCAATATTTCTTCCAGGGTTACCATGGTCGAGTGGGAAAGCATCCGAGAAGTAACACTTAACTCGGCCAAGATCATGCCGATTATAGTGTTATAGTAATGGGGTGAGTCTGTGGGCCCAGGCCTTTACTGAATAAAATTATGCTCAGTAATGTGTAACTGTTATGGGGTTAGTCTGTGAGCTTGGATGTCTGGATGTAGGTTTTGAATACTTGAATATTTCTTCCAGGGTTACCATTGTTGAGTGGGAAAGACTACGAGAAGTCACACTTAAACCGGCCAAGATCATGCTTATAAAAGTGTTATAGTAATGGGTTGAATCTGTGGGCCCAGGCCTTTAGTGAATAAAATCATGCCCAAGTAATGTGTTCCTGTTATGGGGTTAGCCTGTGAGCATGGATGTCTGGATTAGGTTTTGAACTCTTAAAAATTTCTTCCAGGGTTAATATGGTCGAGTGGGAAAACCTCACAAGAAGTCACACTTAACCCGGCCAATATCATGCCCCTAATAGTGTTATAGTAATGGAGTGAGTCTGTGGGCCCAGGCCTTTACTGAATAAAATCATGTCTAGTAATGTGTTACTGTTAAGGGGTTAGTCTGTGTACTTGGATGTCTGGACGTAGGTTTTGAATGTTTAAAAGTTTCTTCCAGGTTTACCATGGTCGAGTAAGAAAGCCTACGAGAAGTCGCATTTAACCCGGCCAAGATCATGCCCATAAAAGTGTTATAGTAATGGGATGAGTTTCTGGTCCCAGGCCTTTACTGAATAAAGTCATACGCAGTAAAGTGTAACTGTTATGGGGTTAGTCTGTGAGCCTGGATGTCTGGATTTAGGTTTTGAATGCTTCAATATTTCTTCCAGGGTTACCATGGTCGAGTTGGAAAGCATACGAGAAGTCACACTTAACCCGGACAACATCATGCCTATAAAAGTGTTGTAGTAATGGGTTGAGTTTCTGAGCCCAGGCTTTTACTGAATAAAGTCACATGCAGTAATGTGTTACTGTAATGGGATTAGTCTGTGAGCCTGGATGTCTGGACGTAGGATTTGAACGCTCAATTATTTGTTCCAGGGTTACCATGGTCGAGTGGGAAAGCCTACGAGAAGTCACACTTACGTCGGCCAAGATCATGCCCATAATAGTGTTGTGGTAATGGTGTGAGTCTGTGGGTCGAAGTCTTAAAGAAAGCTGTAAAACAGGACCTTTAGTGAATAAAATCATGCCCAGTAATGTGTTACTGTTATGGGGTTAGTCTGTGAGCCTGGTTTTCTGGATTTAGGTTTTGAACGCTTTAAAATTTCTTCCAGGGCTACCATGGTCGAGTGGGAAAACCTACGAAAAGACACACTTAACTCGGCCAAGATCATGCCCATGAAATTGTTATAGTAATGGGGTGAATCTGTGGGCCCAGGCTTTTACTGAATAAAGTCATGCCCAGTAATTTGTTATTGTTATGGGGTTAGTCTGTGAGCCTGGATGTCTGGATTTAGGTTTTGAACGCTTAAAAATTTCTTCTAGTGTTACCATGGTCGAGTGGGAAAACCTACGAGAAGACACACTTAACTCGGCCAAGATCATGCCCTTGAAAGTGTTATAGTAATGGGGTGAATCTGTGGGCCCAGCCCTTTATTGAATAAAGTCATGCCCAGTAATGTGTTACTGTTATGGGGTTAGTCTGTGAGGCTGGATGTCTGGACGTAGGTTTTGAATGCTTAAAAGTTTCTTCCAGGGTTACCATGGTCGAGTAAGAAAACCTTCGAGAAGTCACACTTAACCTGGCCAAGATCATGCCCATAAAAGCGTTATAGTAATGGGTTGAGTTTCTGGGCCTAGGCCTTTACTGAATAAAGTCATACGCAGTAATGTGTAGCTGTTATGGGGTTAGTCTGTGAGCCTGGATGTCTGGATGTAGGTTTTGAACGCTCAAACATTTGTTCCAGGGTTACCATGGTCGAGTGGGAAAGCATACGAGAATTCACACTTAACCTGGCCAAGATCATGCCCATAATAGTGTTTTAGTAATGGGGTAAGTCTGTGGGTCCAGGCCTTTACTGAATAAAATCATGCCCAGTATTGTGTTACTGTTAAGGGGTTAGTCTGTGTGCTTGGATGTCTGGACGTAGGTTTTGAATGCTTAAAAACTTCAACCAGGGTTATCATGGTCGAGTGGGAAAGCCTTTGAGAAGTCACACTTAACCCGGCCAAGATCATGCCCATGAAAGTGTTATAGTAATTGGGTGAGTCTGTGGGTCCAGGCCTTAAAGACAGCTGTAATACAGAGCCTTTACTGAATAAAATCATGCCCAGTAATGTGTTACTGTTATGGGGTTAGTCTGTGAGCCTGGATGTCTGGACGTAGGTTTTGAACGCTCAATTATTTGATCCAGGGTTACCATGGTCGAGTGGGAAAGACTACGAGAAGTCACACTTAACCCGGCCAAGATCATGCCCATAATAATGTTATAGTAATGGAATGAGTCTGTGGCCCAGGCCATAACTGAATAAAATAATGTCCAGTAATGTATTGCTGTTATGGGGTTAGTCTTTGAGTCTGGATGTCTGGAAAAAAATTTTGTACGCTTAAAAATTTCTTCCAGGGTTACCATGGTCGAGTGGGAAAGCCTACGTGAAGTCACACTTAACCCGGCCAAGATCATGCCCATAATAGTGTTATAGTAATGGAATGAGTCTGTGGGCCCAGGCCATTACTGAATAAAATAATGTCCAGTAATGTATTGCTGTTATGGGGTTAGTCTTGAGCCTGGATGTCTGGATTTAGGTTTTGAATGCTTAAAAATTTCTACCAGGGTTACCATGGTCGAGTGGGAAAGCCTACGAGAAGTCACACTTAAGTCTGCCAAGATCATGCCCCATAAAAGTGATGTAGTAATCGGTTGAGTTTCTGGGCCTAGGCCTTTACTGAATAAAGTCACATGCAGTAATGTGTTATTGTTATGGGATTAATCTGTGAGCCTGGATGTCTGGACGTAGGTTTTGAACGCTCAATTATTTGTTCCAGGGTTACCATGGTCGAGTGGGAAAGCTTACGAGAAGTCACACTTAACCCGGCCAAGATCATGCCCATGAAAGTGTTATAGTAATGTGGTGAGTTTGTGGGACCAGGCCTTAAAGAAAACTGTAATACAGGGCCTTTAGTGAATAAAATCATGCCCAATAATGTCTTGCTGTTATGGGGTTAGTCTTGAGCCTGGATGTCTGGAATCAGGTTTTGAACGCTTAAAAATTTCTACCAGGGTTACCATGGTCGAGTGGGAAAGCCTTTGAGAAGTCACACTTAAGTCGTCCAAGATCATGCCTCATAAAAGTGTTGTAGTAATGGGTTGAGTTTCTGGGCCCAGGCCTTTACTGAATAAAATCATGCCTAGTAATGTGTTACTGTTATGGGGTTAGTCTATGAGCCTGGATGTCTGGATTTAGGTTTTAAACGCTTTAAAATTTCTTCCAGTGTTAACATGGTCGAGTGGGAAAGCCTGCGAGAAGTCACACTAACCTGGCCAAGATCATGCCCATAATAGTGTTATAGTAATTGAATGAGTCTGTGGCCCAGGCCATTACTGAATAAAATAATGCCCAGTAATGTGTTGCTGTTATGGGGTTAGTCTGTGAGCCTGGATGTCTGGACGTAGATTTTGAACGCTCAATTATTTGTTCCAGGGTCAACATGGTCGATTGGGAAAGCCTACGAGAAGTCACTCTTAACCCGCCAAGATCATGCCCATGAAAGTGTTATAGTAATGGGGTGAGTCTGTGGGTCCAGGCCTTAAAGACAGCTGTAATACAGGGCCTTTAGTGAATAAAATCATGCCCAGTAATGTGTTACTGTTATGGAGTTAGTGTGTGAGCCTGGATGTCTGGACGTAGGTTTTGAACGCTCAATTATTTGTTCCAGGGTTAACATGGTCGAGTGGGAAAGCCTCACGAGAAGTCACACTTAACCCGGCCAAGATCATGCCCATGAAAGTGTTATAGTAATGGGGTGAGTCTGTGGGTCCAGGCCTTAAAGAAAACTGTAATACAGGGCCTTTAGTGAATAAAATCGTGCCCAGTAAAGTGTTACTGTTATGGGGTTAGTCTGTGAGCCTGGATGTCTGGACGTAGGTTTTGAACGTTCAAATATTTGTTCCAGGGTTACCATGGTCGAGTGGATTAACGTCTGAGAAGTCGCTCTTAAACCGCCAATATCGCCTGGATGTCTGGACTTAGGTTTTGAACGCTTAAAAATTTCTTCCAGGGTTACCATGGTCGAGTGGGAAAGCCTACAAGAAGTCACACACTTAACCCGGCCAAGATCATTCCCATTAGAGTTTTATAGTAATGGGGTGAGTCTGTTGGCCCAGGTCTTTACTGAATAAAATCATGCCCAGTAATGTGTTACTGTTAAGGGGTTAGTCTGTGTGCTTGGATGTCTGGACGTAGGTTTTGAATGCTTAAAAGTTTCTTCCAGGGTTACCATGGTCGAATAAGAAAGCTTACGAGAAGTCACACTTAACCCGCCAAGATCATGCCCATAAAAGTGTTGTAATAATGGGGTGAGTTTGTGCGCCCAGGCCTTTACTGAATAAAATCATGCCCAGTAATGTGTTGCTGTTATGGGATTAGTCTGTGATCCTGGATATCGGGACGTAGGGTTTTGAACGCTCAAATATTTGTTCCAGGGTTACCATGGTCGGAGTGGGAAAACCTACGAGAAGTCACACTTATCCCGCCAAGATCATGCCCCTAATAGTGTTATAGTAATGGAGTGAGTCTGTGGGCCCAGGCCTTTACTGAATAAAATCATGGCCAGTAATGTGTTGCTGTTATGGGGTTAAACTGGATGTTTGGATTTAGGTTTTGAATGCTTCAATATTTCTTCCAGGGTTACCATGGTCGAGTGAAAAAGCGTCCGAGAAGTCGCGCTTAAACTGGCAAATATCGCCTGGATGAAACACGTGAATGTTTGGACTTATGTTTTGAACGCTTAAAAATTCCTTCTATGGCTACCATGGTGGAGTGGGAAAGCCTACGAGAAGTCACACTTAACCCGGCCAAGCTCATGCCCATAATAGCGTTATAGTAATGGTGTGAGTGTTTGGGCCCAAGCCTTTACTGAATAAAATCATGCCCAGTAATGTGTTGCAGTTACGGGGTTAGACTGTGAGCCTGGATGTCTGAATTTAGGTTTTGAATGCTTCAATATTTCTTCCAGAGTTACAATGGTCGAGTGGGAAAACCTTCGAGAAGTCACACTTAACCCGGCCAAGATCATGCCCCATTAAAGTGTTGTAGTAATGGGTTGAGTTTCTGGGCCCAGGCCTTTACTGAATAAAGTCATACGCAGTAATGTGTTACTGTTATGGTATTAGTCTGTGAGCCTGGATGTCTGGACGTAGGTTTTGAACGCTCAGTTATTTGTTCCAGGTTTACAATGGTCGAGTGGAAAAGCCTATGAGAAGTCACACTTAACCCAGCCAAGATCATGACCATAAAAGTTTTATAGTAATAGGTTTATTCTTTAGGCCCAGGCTTTTACTGAATAAAATCATGCCCAGTAATGATTGCTGTTATGGGATTAGTCTTGAGCCTGGATATCTAGACTTAGTTTTTGAAATGTTAAAAATTTCTTCCAGGGTTACCATGGTCGAGTGCGAAACTGTCCAAGAAGTCGAGCTTAACCCGGCCAAGTTCGGCTGGATGTCTGGACTTAGCTTTTGAATGCTTAAAAACTTGTTCCAGGTTTCCCATGGTCGAGTGGGAAAGCGTCCGAGAAGTCACATTTAACCTGGCCAATAACGACTGGATGAAGCGCCTGGAAATTTGGGCTTAGGTTTTGAGCACTTAAAAATTTCTTCCAGGGTTACCATGGTTGAGGTGAAAAGCGTCCGAGAAGTCGCACTTAACCCGGCCAAGATCGGCTAGATGAAGCGCCTGGATGTCTGGACTTAGGTTTTGAACGCTTAAATTTTTTTTTTTTTAGGGTTACAATGGTCAAGTGGAAAAGCTTATTTATCCTGGCGAATATCGCCTGCACGAAAACCTGAATGTTTGGGCTTAGGTTTTGAGCGCTTAAAAGTTTCCGCCAGGGTTATCATGGATGAGTGGGAAAGCGTCCAGGAAGTCGAACTTAACCTGGCTATGTTCGACTGGATGAAGCGCCTGGATGTTTGGGCTTAGGTTTTGAACACTTAAAAATTTCATCCAGGGTTGCGGGGTTTTTCAGTGAAAAAGTCGTCCGAGAAGTTGCACCTAACTTGACCAATATCGGCTGGAAGAAGCGCCTTGATGTCTGGACTTAAGTTTTGAATGCTTAAAAAATTGTTCTAGGTTTACCATGGTTGAGTGGGAAAGTGTCCAAGAAGTCAAATATAACCCAGCCAAGTTCGGCTGGATGAAGCTCCTGGATGTTTGGGGTTAGGTTTCAATGCTTAAAAATTTCATTCAGGGTGGCAGGAATGAGTGAATAAGTCCTCTGAGAAGTCGCACCTAACTCGCCAATATCGGCTGGATGAAGCACCTGGATGTCTGGACATAGGTTTTGAATACTTAAAAAAGTTCCTCCAGGGTAACCATGGTCGAGTGGGAAAGCATCCGAGAAGTAGCACTTAACCCGGCCAATATAGCCTGGGTAAAGCGCATGGATGTCTGGACCAACGTTTTGAACGCTTAAAAATGTTTTCCACGATTACCATGGTCGAGTTGGAAAGCCTCAGAGAAGTTGCAATTAACCCGCCAAGATCATGCCCATAAAAATGTTATAAAAATGGGGTGAGATTGTGGGCCCAGGCCCTAAAGAAAACTGTAATCTTGGGCCTTTGCTAAATAAAATCATGCCCGGTGAAGTGTTACTGTTATGGGGTTAGTCTGTGAGCCTGGATGTCTGGACTTATGATTTAAACGCTTACAAATTTCTTCCATGATTACCACGGTCGAGTGGGAAAGCCTCAGAGAAGTTGCAATTAACCAGGCGAAGATCGGCTAGATGAAGTGCCTGGATGTCTGGACTTAAGTTTTAAATGCTTAAAAATTTCCTCCAGGGTTACCATGGTGGAGTTGGAAAGTGTCCGAGAAGTCGCACTTAACCCGCCAATATTGCCTGTATAAAGTGCCTGGATGTTTGGGGTTAAGTTTTAAACGCTTAAAAATTATTTCAGGGTTACCATGGTTGAGTGGAAAAGTGTCCGAGAAGTCAGAACTTAACCCGGGCAATATTGCCTGGATGAAGCGCCTGGATGCCTGGGGTTAGGTTTTAAACGCTTACAAATTTCCTCCAGGGTCGTGGGGGTCGAGTGGGAAAACTCTATGAAGTAGCACCTATTACGGCCAACATCTGCTAGATGAGGTGCCTAGATGTCTAGTCTTAGGTTTTGAAAGCTTAAAAATTTCTTTCAGGTTACCATGGACAAGTGGGAAACCATCCAAGAAGTCAAACTTAACTCGGCCAAGTTTGGCTAGATGAAGTGACTGGATGTTTGGGGTTAGGTTTTAAACGTTTAAAAATTTAATCCAGGGTGGTGGGGGTCGAGTGGGAAAGAGTCCAGTAAATAGCACCTATCACGGCCAAGATCGACTAGATGAAGTGCCTGGATGTCTGGTCTTAGGTTTTGAAAGCTTAAAAATTTCTTTCAGGGTTACCATGGTCGAGTGGAAAAGTGTTCTAGAAGTAGCACTTAACCCGCCAAGATCAACTGAATGACGCGTCTGGATCTTTGGCCTTAAGTTTTTCAACGCTTAAAAATTTCCTCCAGGGTTACTATGGTCGAGTGGGAAAGCCTACGGGAAATCACACTTAACCCGGCCAAGATCATGCCCATAATAGTGTTATAGTAATGGAATGAGTCTGTGGGCCCAGGCCTTTATTGAATAAAATCATGCCCAGTAATGTGTTACTGTTATTGGGTTAGTCTGTGAGCCTGGATGTCTGAATTTAGGTTTTGAACGCTTAAAAATTTCTTCCAGGGTTACCATGGTCGAGTGGGAAAACCTACCAGAAGTCGCACTTAATCCGGGCAAGATCATGCCCATAAAAGTGTTATAGTAATGGGGGGAGTTTGTGGGCCCAGACCTTTACTGAATAAAGTCATACGCAGTAATGTGTAGCTGTTATGGGGTTAGTCTGTGAGCCTGGATGTCTGGACGTAGGTTTTGATGGCTTAAAAGTTTCTTCCAGGGTTACCATGGTCGAGTGGGAAAACCTACCAGAAGTCGCACTTAATCCGGCCAAGATCATGCCCATAAAAGTGTTATAGTAATGGGGTGAGTTTGTGGGCCCAGACCTTTACTGAATAAAGTCATACGCAGTAATGTGTAGCTGTTATGGGGTTAGTCTGTGAGGCTGGATGTCTGGACGTAGGTTTTGAACCCTTAAAAGTTTCTTCCAGGGTTACCATGGTCGAGTGGGAAAGCCTACGAGAAGTCACACTTAAGTCGGCCAAGATCATGCCTATGAAAGTGTTATAGTAATGTGGTGAGTCTGTGAGTCCAGGCCTTAAAGAGAGCTGTAATACAGGGCCTTTAGTAAATAAAATCTTGCCCAGTAATGCGTTACTGTTATGGGGTTAATCTGTGAGCCTGGATGTCTGGATTTTGGTTTTGAACTCTTAAAAGTTTCTTCCAGGGTTACCATGGTCGAGTGGGTAAGCATACGAGAAGTCACACTTAACCCGACCAAGATCATGCCCATAAAAATGTGATAGTAATGTGGTGAGTTTGTGGGCTCAGGCCTTTACTGAATAAAGTCATGCCTAGTAATTTGTTACTGTTATAGGGTTAGTCTGTGAGGCTGGATGTCTGGACGTAGGTTTTGAACTCTAAAAAGTTTCTTCCAGGGTTACCATGGTCGAGTAAGAAAGCCTACAAGAAGTCACACTTAACACGGCCAAGATCATGCACATAATAGTGTTAGAGTAATGGGGTGAGTCTGTGGGCCCAGACCTTTACCGAATAAAATCATGCCCAGTAATGTGTATCTGTTATTGGGTTAGTCTGTTAGCCTGGATGTCTGGAATTAGGTTTTGAATGCTTCAATATTTCTTCCAGGGTTACCATGGTCGAGTGGGAAAACCTACGAGAAGTCACACTTAAGTCGACCAAGATCATGCCCATAACAGTGTTGTAATAATGGGGTGAGTTTGTGGGCCCAGGCCTTTACTGAATAAAATCATGCCCTGTAATGTGTTACTGTTAAGGGGTTAGTCTGTGTGCTTGGATGTCTGAACATAGGTTTTGAATGCTTAAAAGTTTCTTCGAGAGTTACCATGGACGAGTGGGAAAGCCTACGAGAAGTCACACTTAAGTCGACCAAGATCATGCCCATAATAGTGTTGTAATAATGGGGTGAGTTTGTGGGCCCAGGCCTTTACTGAATAAAATCATGCCCAGTAATGTGTAACTGTTATGGGGTTAGTCTGTCAGCCTGGATGTCTGGATTTAGGTTTTGAACGCTTAAAAATTTCTACCAGGGTTACCATGGTCGAGTGGGAAAGCCTACGAGAAGTCACACTTAACCCGGCCAAGATCATGCCCATGAAAGTGTTATAGTAATGGGGTGAGTCTGTGGATCCAGGACTTAAAGACAGCTGTAATACAGGGCCTTTACTGAATAAAATCATGCCCAGTAATGTGTTACTGTTATGGGGTTAGTCTGTGAGCCTGGATGTCTGGACGTAGGTTTTGAACGCTCAAATATTTGTTCCAGGGTTACCATGGTCGAGTTGGAAAGCATACGAGAATTCACACTTAACTGGGCCAAGATCATGCCCATAATAGTGTTATAGTATAGGAGTGAGTCTATGGGCTCAGGCCTTTACTGAATAAAATCATGCCCAGTAATGTGTTATTGTAATGGGGTTAGTCTGTGAGCCTGGACGTCTGGATTTAGGTTTTTGAATGCTTCAATATTTCTTCCAGGGTTACCATGGTCGAGTGGGAAAGCCTACGAGAAGTCACACTTAACCCGCCATAATCATGCCCATGAAAGTGTCATAGTACTGGGGTGAGTTTGTGTTCCCAGGCCTTAAAGAAAACTGTAATGCAGGCCCTTTAGTGAATAAAGTCATGCCCAGTAATGTGTAACTGTTATGGGGTTAGTCTGTGAGCCTGGATGTCTGGATTTAGGTTTTGGAATGTTAAAAATTTCTTCAAGGGTTACCATGGTCGAGTGGGAAAGCATATGAGAAGTCACACTTAACCCGGCCGAGATCATGCCCATAATAGTGTTATAGTAATGGGGTGAGTCTGTGGGCCCAGGCCTTTACTGAATAAAATCCTGCCCAGTAATGTGTTACTGTAATGGGGTGAGCCTGGATGTCTGGATTTAGGTTTTGAATGCTTCAATATTTCTTCCAGGGTTACCATGGTCGAGTGGGAAAACCTACAAGAAGTCAAACTTAACCCGGCCAAGATCATGCCCATGAAAGTGTTATAGTAATGGGGTGAGTTTGTTGGCCCATGCCTTAAAGAAAACTGTAATACAGGGCCTTTACTGAATAAAATCATGCCCAGTAATGTCTTGCTGTTATGGGGATAGTCTTGAGCCTGGATATCTGGACTTAGTTTTTGAAATGTTAAAAATTTCTTCCAGGGTTACCATGGTCGAGTGGGAAAGCATACAAGAAGTCACACTTAACCCGGCCAAGATCATGCCCATAATAGTGTTATAGTATAGGGGTGAGTCTGTGGGCCCAGGCCTTTACTGAATAAAATCATGCCCAGTAATGTGTAACTGTTATGGGGTTAGTTTGTGAGCCTGGATGTCTGGATTTAGGTTTTTGAATGCTTCAATATTTCTTCCAGGGTTACCATGGTCGAGTGGGAAAACCTACGAGAAGTCTCACTTAACTCGCCAAGATCATGCCCATGAAAGTGTCATAGTAATGGGGTGAGTTTGTGTTCCCAGGCCTTAAAGAAAACTATAATGCAGGCCCTTTAGTGAATAAAAGTCATGCCCAGTAATGTGTAACTGTTATGGGGTTAGTCTGTGAGCCTGGATGTCTGGATTTAGGTTTTGAAATGTTAAAAATTTCTTCAAGGGTTACCATGGTCGAGTGGGAAAGCTTATGAGAAGTCACACTTAACCCGGCCGAGAACATGCCCATAATAGTGTTATAGTAATGGGGTGAGTCTGTGTGCCCAGGCCTTTACTGAATAAAATCCTGCCCAGTAATGTGTTACTGTAATGGAGTGAGCCTGGATGTCTGGATTTAGGTTTTGAATGCTTCAATATTTCTTCCAGGGTTACCATGGTCGAGTGGGAAAACCTACAAGAAATCACACTTAACCCGGCCAAGATCATGCCCATGAAAGTGTTATAGTAATGGGGTGAGTTTGTTGGCCCATGCCTTAAAGAAAACTGTAATACAGGGCCTTTACTGAATAAAATCATGCCCAGTAATGTGTTTATTGTAATGGGGTTAGTCTGTGAGCCTGGATGTCTGGATTTAGGTTTTGAATGCTTCAATATTTCTTCCAGGGTTACCATGGTCGAGTGGGAAAACCTACAAAGAAGTCACACTTAACCCGGCCAAGATAATGCCCATGAAAGTGTTATAGTAATGGGGTGAGTTTGTTGGCCCATGCCTTAAAGAAAACTGTAATACAGGGCCTTTACTGAATAAAATCATGCCCAGTAATGTCTTGCTGTTATGGGGATAGTCTTGAGCCTGGATATCTGGACTTAATTTTTGAAATGTTAAAAATTTCATCCAGGGTTACCATGGTCGAGTGGGAAAGCATATAAGAAGTCACACTTAACCCAGCCAAGATCATGCCCATAATAGTGTTATAGTAATGGGGTGAGTCTGTGGGCCCAGGCCTTTACTGAATAAAATCATGCCCAGTAATGTGTAACTGTTATGGGGTTAGTCTGTGAGCCTGGATGTCTGGATTTAGGTTTTGAATGCTTCAATATTTCTTCCAGGGTTACCATGGTCGAGTGGGAAAGCCTACGAGAAGTCACACTTAAGTCGGCCAAGATCATGCCTATGAAAGTGTTATAGTAATGTGGTGAGTCTGTGAGTCCAGGCCTTAAAGAGAGCTGTAATACAGGGCCTTTAGTAAATAAAATCTTGCCCAGTAATGCGTTACTGTTATGGGGTTAATCTGTGAGCCTGGATGCCTGGATTTTGGTTTTGAACTCTCAAAAGTTTCTTCCAGGGTTACCATGGTCGACTGGGAAAGCCTATGAGAAGTCACACTTAAGCCGACCAAGATCATGCCCATAATAGTTTTGTAATAATGGGGTGAGTTTGTGGCCCAGGCCTTTACTGAATAAAATAATGCCCAGTAATGTGTTACTGTTATGGGATTAGTCTGTGATCCTGGATGTCTGGACGTAGGTTTTGAACGCTCAAATATTTGTTCCAGGGTTACCATGGTCGAGTGGGAAAACCAACGAGAAGTCATACTTTACCCAGCCAAGATCATGCCCCTGAAAGTGTTATAGTAATGGGGTGAGTCTTTGGGTCCAGGCTTTAAAGAAAGCTGTAATACAGGGCCTTTAGTGAATAAAATCATGCCCAGTAATGTGTTACTGTTATGGGGTTAGTCTGTGAGCCTGGATGTCTGGATTTAGGTTTTGAACCCTTAAAAATTTCTTCCAGGGTTACCATGGTCGAGTGGGTAAGCATACGAGAAGTCACACTTAACCCGACCAAGATCATGCCCATAAAAATGTGATAGTAATGTGGTGAGTTTGTGGGCTCAGGCCTTTACTGAATAAAGTCATGCCTAGTAATTTGTTACTGTTATAGGGTTAGTCTGTGAGGCTGGATGTCTGGACGTAGGTTTTGAACTCTTAAAAGTTTCTTCCAGGGTTACCATGGTCGAGTAAGAAAGCCTACAAGAATTCACACTTAACACGGCCAAGATCATGCACATAATAGTGTTAGAGTAATGGGGTGAGTCTGTGGGCCCAGACCTTTACTGAATAAAATCATGCCCAGTAATGTGTATCTGTTATGGGGTTAGTCTGTTAGCCTGGATGTCTGGATTTAGGTTTTGAATGCTTCAATATTTCTTCCAGGGTTACCATGCTCGAGTGGGAAAGCATACGAGAATTCACACTTAACCCGGCCAAGATCATGCCCTTTAAAGTTTTATAGTAATGGGGTGAGTCTTTGGGTCCAGGCTTTAAAGAAAGCTGTAATACAGGGCCTTTAGTGAATAAAATCATGCCCAGTAATGTGTTACTGTTATGGGGTTAGTCTGTGAGCCTGGATGTCTGGATTTAGGTTTTGAACCCTTAAAAATTTCTTCCAGGGTTACCATGGTCGAGTGGGTAAGCATACGAGAGAGTCACACTTAACCCGACCAAGATCATGCCCATAAAAATGTGATAGTAATGTGGTGAGTTTGTGGGCTCAGGCCTTTACTGAATAAAGTCATGCCTAGTAATTTGTTACTGTTATAGGGTTAGTCTGTGAGGCTGGATGTCTGGACGTAGGTTTTGAACTCTTAAAAGTTTCTTCCAGGGTTACCATGGTCGAGTAAGAAAGCCTACAAGAAGTCACACTTAACACGGCCAAGATCATGCACATAATAGTGTTAGAGTAATGGGGTGAGTCTGTGGGCCCAGACCTTTACCGAATAAAATCATGCCCAGTAATGTGTATCTGTTATTGGGTTAGTCTGTTAGCCTGGATGTCTGGAATTAGGTTTTGAATGCTTCAATATTTCTTCCAGGGTTACCATGCTCGAGTGGGAAAGCATACGAGAATTCACACTTAACCCGGCCAAGATCATGCCCATAAAAGTTTTATAGTAATGGGGTGAGTCTGTGGGCCCAGGCCTTTACTGAATAAAATCATGCCCAGTAATGTGTTACTGTTATGGGGTTAGTTTGTGAGCCTGGATGTCTGGATTTAGGTTTTTGAATGCTTCAATATTTCTTCCAGGGTTACCATGGTCGAGTGGGAAAACCTACAGAAGTCACACTTAACCCGATCATGCCAAGATAATGCCCATGAAAGTGTTATAGTAATGGGGTGAGTTTGTTGGCCCATGCCTTAAAGAAAACTGTAATACAGGGCCTTTAGTGAATAAAATCATGCCCAGTAATGTGTAACTGTTAGGGTGTTAGTCTGTGAGCCTGGATGTCTGGATTTAGGCTTTGAAATGTTAAAAATTTCTTCAAGGGTTACCATGGTCGAGTGGGAAAGCCTACGAGAAGTCACACTTAACCCGGCCGAGATCATGCCCATAATAGTGTTATAGTAGTTGGGTGAGTCTGTGGGCCCAGGCCTTTACTGAATAAAATCATGCCCAGTAATGTGTTATTATAATGGGGTTAGTCTGTGAGCCTGGATGTCTGGATTTAGGTTTTGAATGCTTCAATATTTCTTCCAGGGTTACCATGGTCGAGTGGGAAAACCTACAGAAGTCACACTTAACCCGGCCAAGATCATGCCCATGAAAGTGTTATAGTAATGGGGTGAGTTTGTTGGCCCATGCCTTAAAGAAAACTGTAATACAGGGCCTTTACTGAATAAAATCATGCCCAGTAATTTGTAACTGTTATGGGGTTAGTCTGTGAGCCTGGATGTCTGGATTTAGGTTTTGAAATGTTAAAAATTTCTTCAAGGGTTACCATGTTCGAGTGGGAAAGCCTATGAGAAGTCACACTTAACCCGGCCGAGATCATGCCTATAATAGTGTTATAGTAATGGGGTGAGTCTGTGGGCCCAGGCCTTTACCGAATAAAATCATGCCCAGTAATGTGTTACTGTTATGGGGTTAGTCTGTGAGCCTGGATGTCTGGATTTAGGTTTTGAATGTTTCAATATTTGTTCCAGGGTTACCATGGTCAAGTGGGAAAACCTACGAAGTCACGCTTAACCCGGCCAAGATCATGCCAATAAAAGTGTTATAGTAATGGGGTGAGTTTGTGGGCCCATGCCTTAAAGAAAACTGTAATACATGGTACTTACTGAACAAAATCATGCCCAGTAATGTGTTACTGTTATGGGGTTAGTCTTTGAGCCTGGATGTCTGGACGTAGGTTTTGAACAAGCTCAAAAATTTGACCCAGGGTTACCATGGTCGAGTGGATTAGCGCCCGAGAAGTCGCACTTAAACCTGCCAATATCGCCTGGATGTCTGGACGTAGGTTTTGAACGCTTAAAAATTTGTTCCAGGGTTACCATGGTCGAGTGGGAAAGCCTACGAAAGTCACACTTAACCCGCCAAGATCATTTCCATAAAAGTTTTATAGTTAGGGGTGAGTCTGTTGGCCCAGGCCTTTACTGAATAAAATCATACCCAGTAATGTGTTACTGTTATGGGGTTAGTCTGTGAGCCTGGATGTCTGGACGTAGGTTTTGAATGCTCAAACATTTGTTCCAGGGTTACCATGGTCGTGTGGATTAGCGTCCGAGAAGTCGCATTTAAACCGCCAATATCGCCTGGATGTCTGGATTTAGATTTTGAATGCTTAAAAACTTCTTCCAGGGTTACCATGGTCGAAAGGAAAGACTACGAGAAGTCACACTTAACCCGCCAAGATCCTGCCTTTAATAGTGTTATAGTAATGGAGTGAGTCTGCGGGCCCAGGCTTTTACTCAATGAAATCAAGCCCAGTAATGTGTTACTGTTAAGGGGTTAGTCTGTGTGCTTGGATGTCAGGACGTAGGTTTTGAAAGCTTAAAAGTTTCTTCCAGGGTTACCATGGTCGAGTATGAAAGCCTACGAGAAGTCACACTTAACCCGCCAAGATCATGCCCATAATAGTGTTGTAACAATGGGGTGAGTTTGTGGGCCCAGGTCTTTACTGAATAAAATCATGCCCAGTAATGTGTTACTGTTATTGGGTTAGTCTGTGAGCCTGGATGTCTGAATTTAGGTTTTGAACGCTTAAAAATTTCTTCCAGGGTTACCATGGTCGAGTGGGAAAGCCTACGAGAAGTCACACTTAACGCGGCCAAGATCACGCCTGTTATAGTAATGGGGTGAGTCTGTGGGCACAGGCCTTATTAAATAAAATCATTCCCAGTAATGTGGTACTGTGATGGGGTTAGTCTGTGAGCCTGGATGTCTGGACCTAGGTTTTGAATTGTTAAAATTTCTTCCAGGCTTACCGTGGTCGAGTGGGAAAGCATACGAGAAGTCACACTTAACCGGCCAAGATCATGACCATAATAGTGTCATAGTAATGGGGTGAGTCTGTGGGCCCAGGCCTTTACTTAATAAAATCATGCCCAGAAATGCGTAACTATTATGGGGTTAGTCTGTGATCTTGGATGTCTGGATATAGGTTTTGAATGCTTCAATATTTCTTCCAGGGTTACCATAGTCGGAGTGGGAAAGCATACGAGAAGTCACACTTAACCGGCCAAGATCATGCCCATTAAAGTGTTATAGTAATGGGGTGAGTCTGTGGGCCCAAGCCTTTACTGAATAAAATTATGCCCAGTAATGTGTAACTGTTATGGGGTTAGTCTGTGAGCCTGGATGTCTGGACGTAGGTTTTGAACCGCTCAATTATTTGTTCCAGGGTTACCATGGTCGAGTGGGAAAGCCTACGAGAAGTCACACTTACGTCGGCCAAGATCATGCCCATAATAGTGTTGTAGTAATAGGGTGAGATTTTGGACCCAGGCCTTTACTGAACAAAGTCAAGCCCAGTAATGTGCTACTGTTATGGGACTAGTCTGTGAGCCTGTATGTCTGGACAAAGGTTTTGAACACACAAATATTTGTTCCAGGGTTACCATGGTCGAGTGGGAAAGCCTACGAGAAGTCACACTTACGTCGGCCAAGATCATGCCCATAATAGTGTTGTAGTAATAGGGTGAGATTGTGGACCCAGGCCTTTACTGAACAAAGTCAAGCCCAGTAATGTGCTACTGTTATGGGATTAGTCTGTGAGCCTGTATGTCTGGACAAAGGTTTTGAACGCACAAATATTTGTTCCAGGGTTACCATGGTCGAGTGGGAAAGCATACAAGAAGTCACACTTAACCCGGCCAAGATCACGCCCGTTATAGTAATGGGGTGAGTCTCTGGGCCCAGGCCTTTCCTGAATAAAATCATGCCCAGTAAAGTGTTACTGTTATGGGGTTAGTCTGTGAGCCTGGATGTCTGGATTTAGGTTTTGAATGCTTAAAAATTTCTTCCAGGGTTAATATGGTCGAGTGGGAAAGCCTACGAGAAGTCACACTTAACCCGGCCAAGATCATGCCCCTATTAGTGTTATAGTAATGGGTGAGTGTGGGCCCAAGCCTTAAGTGGTAATACAGGGCCTTTACTGAATAAAATCATGCCCAGTAATGTGTTACTGTTATGGGGTTAGTCTGTGAGCCTGGATGTCTGGACCTAGGTTTTGAATGCTTAAAAATTTCTTCCAGGGTTAACATGGTCGAGTGGGAAAACCTACGAGAAGTCACACTTAACCCGGCCAAGATCACGCCCTTGAAAGTGTTATAGTAATTTGTAGGGTTGAGTTTCTGGAAAACTGTAATACAGGCCTTTACTGAATAAAATCATGCGCAGTAATGTCTTGCTGTTATGGGGTTAGTCTGTGAGCCTGGATGTCTGGATGTAGGTTTTGAATGCTCAAACATTTGTTCCAGGGTTACCATGGTTGAGTGGATTAGCATCCGAGAAGTCACACTTAAACCGGCCAATATCGCCTGGAAGAAGCCCTGGATGTCTAGACTTAGGTTTTAGTAATGGGGTAAGTCTTCCAGGGTCCAGGCCTTTACTGAATAAAACTCATGCCCAGTAATGTGTTGCCTTAAAGTTTTAGTCTGTGTGCTTGGATGTCTGGACGAGGCCTTTAATGAATAAAATCATGCCCAGTAATGACTGTTATGGGGTTAGTCTGTGAGCGGAGTCTGAAAGCCTTTGAATGTCAAACTTAACTTCCAGCCAAGATCATGCCCATGAAAGTGTTATAGTAATTGGGTGAGTCTGTGGTCTCATGGCCTAAAGACAGCTGTAATACAGAGCCTTTACTGAATAAAATCATGCCCAGTAATGTGTTACTGTTATGGGATTAGTCTGTGAGCCTGGATGTCTGGACGTAGGTTTTGAACGCTCAATTATTTGATCCAGGGTTACCATGGTCGATTAGCATTCGAAAGACTACGAGAAGTCACACTTAAACCCGCCAAGATCATGCCTGAAATAATGTTATAGTAATGGAATGAGTCTGTTTTAAAGGCCATAACTGAATAAAATAATGTCCAGTAATGTATTGCTGTTATGGGGTTAGTCTTTGAGTCTGGATGTCTGGAAATAAATTCTGTGAGCTTAAAAATTTCTTTCAGGGTTACCATGGACAAGTGGGAAACCATCCAAGAAGTCAAACTTAACTCATGCCAAGTTTGGCTAGATGAAGTGACTGGATGTTTGGGGTTAGGTTTTAAACGTTTAAAAATTTAATCCAGGGTGGTGGGGGTCGAGTGGAAAGAGTCCAGTAAATAGCACCTATCACGCCAAGATCGACTAGATGAAGTGCCTGGATGTCTGGTCTTAGGTTTTGAAAGCTTAAAAATTTCTTTCAGGGTTACCATGGTCGAGTGGAAAGTGTTCTAGAAGTAGCACTTAACCCGCCAAGATCAGCTGAATGACGCGCCTGGATCTTTGGCCTTAAGTTTTTCAACGCTTAAAAATTTCTTCCAGGGTTACCATGGTCGAGTGGGAAAGCCTCACAAGAAGTCACACTTAACCCGCCAAGATCATTCCCATTAGAGTTTTATAGTAATGGGGTGAGTCTGTTGGCCCAGGCCTTTACTGAATAAAATCATGCCCAGTAATGTGTTACTGTTATGGTATTAGTCTGTGAGCCTGGATGTCTGGACGTAGGTTTTGAACGCTCAGTTATTTGTTCCAGGTTTACAATGGTCGAGTGGAAAAGCCATGAGAAGTCACACTTAACCCAGCCAAGATCATGACCATAAAAGTTTTATAGTAATAGGTTTATTCTTTGGCCCAGGCTTTTACTGAATAAAATCATGCCCAGTAATGATTGCTGTTATGGGGATTAGTCTTGAGCCTGGATATCTAGACTTAGTTTTTGAAATGTTAAAAATTTCTTCCAGGGTTACCATGGTCGAGTGCGAAACTGTCCAAGAAGTCGAGCTTAACCCGGCCAAGTTCGGCTGGATGTCTGGACTTAGCTTTTGAATGCTTAAAAACTTGTTCCAGGTTTCCCATGGTCGAGTGGGAAAGCGTCCGAGAAGTCACATTTAACCTGGCCAATAACGACTGGATGAAGCGCCTGGAAATTTGGGCTTAGGTTTTGAGCACTTAAAAATTTCTTTGCAGGGTTACCATGGTTGAGGTGAAAATCATCCGAGAAGTCGCACTTAACCCGGCCAAGATCGGCTAGATGAAGCGCCTGGATGTCTGGACTTAGGTTTTGAACGCTTACATTTTTTTTTTTTTTTTTTTAGGGTTACAATGGTCAAGTGGAAAAGCTTATTTATCCTGGCGAATATCGCCTGCACGAAACGCCTGAATGTTTGGGCTTAGGTTTTGAGCGCTTAAAAGTTTCCGCCAGGGTTATCATGGATGAGTGGAAAAGAAAGCTTATACCCAGGAAGTCGAACTTAACCTGGCTATGTTCGACTGGATGAAGCGCCTGGATGTTTGGGCTTAGGTTTTGAACACTTAAAAATTTCATCCAGGGTTGCGGGGTTTTCAGTGAAAAAGTCGTCCGAGAAGTTGCACCTAACTTGACCAATATCGCTGGAAGAAGCGCCTTGATGTCTGGACTTAAGTTTTGAATGCTTAAAAATTGTTCTAGGTTTACCATGGTTGAGTGGGAAAGTGTCCAAGAAGTCAAATATAACCCAGCCAAGTTCGGCTGGATGAAGCTCCTGGATGTTTGGGGTTAGGTTTCAATGCTTAAAAATTTCATTCAGGGTGGCAGGGAATGAGTGAATAAGTCCTCTGAGAAGTCGCACCTAACTCGGCCAATATCGGCTGGATGAAGCACCTGGATGTCTGGACATAGGTTTTGAATACTTAAAAAGTTCCTCCAGGGTAACCATGGTCGAGTGGGAAAGCATCCGAGAAGTAGCACTAACCCGCCAATATAGCCTGGGTAAAGCGCATGGATGTCTGGACTAACATTTTGAACGCTTAAAAATGTTTTCCACGATTACCATGGTCGAGTTGGAAAGCCTCAGAGAAGTTGCAATTAACCCGCCAAGATCATGCCCATAAAAATGTTATAATAATGGGGTGAGATTGTGGCCCAGGCCCTAAAGAAAACTGTAATCTTGGGCCTTTGCTAAATAAAATCATGCCCGGTGAAGTGTTACTGTTATGGGGTTAGTCTGTGAGCCTGGATGTCTGGACTTATGATTTAAACGCTTACAAATTTCTTCCATGATTACCACGGTCGAGTGGGAAAGCCTCAGAGAAGTTGCAATTAACCAGGCGAAGATCGGCTAGATGAAGTGCCTGGATGTCTGGACTTAAGTTTTAAATGCTTAAAAATTTCCTCCAGGGTTACCATGGTGGAGTTGGAAAGTGTCCGAGAGTCGCACTTAACCCGCCAATATTGCCTGTATAAAGTGCCTGGATGTTTGGGGTTAAGTTTTAAACGCTTAAAAAATTATTTCAGGGTTACCATGGTTGAGTGGAAAAGTGTCCGAGAAGTCAGAACTTAACCCGGCAATATTGCCTGGATGAAGCGCCTGGATGCCTGGGGTTAGGTTTTAAACGCTACAAATTTCCCTCCAGGGTCGTGGGGTCGAGGGGAAAACTCATGAAGTAGCACCTATTACGCCAACATCTGCTAGATGAGGTGCCTAGATGTCTAGTCTTAGGTTTTGAAAGCTTAAAAATTTCTTTCAGGGTTACCATGGACAAGTGGGAAACCATCCAAGAAGTCAAACTTAACTCGGCCAAGTTTGGCTAGATGAAGTGACTGGATGTTTGGGGTTAGGTTTTAAACGCTTAAAAATTTAATCCAGGGTGGTGGGGGTCGAGTGGGAAAGAGTCCAGTAAATAGCACCTATCACGCCAAGATCGACTAGATGAAGTGCCTGGATGTCTGGTCTTAGGTTTTGAAAGCTTAAAAATTTCTTTCAGGGTTACCATGGTCGAGTGGAAAAGTGTTCTAGAAGTAGCACTTAACCCGCCAAGATCAGCTGAATGACGCTGCCTGGATCTTTGGCCTTAAGTTTTTCAACGCTTAAAAATTTCCTCCAGGGTTACTATGGTCGAGTGGGAAAGCCTCACGGAAATCACACTTAACCCGCCAAGATCATGCCCATAATAGTGTTATAGTAATGGAATGAGTCTGTGGGCCCAGGCCTTTATTGAATAAAATCATGCCCAGTAATGTGTTACTGTTATTGGGTTAGTCTGTGAGCCTGGATGTCTGAATTTAGGTTTTGAACGCTTAAAAATTTCTTCCAGGGTTACCATGGTCGAGTGGGAAAACCTACCAGAAGTCGTGACCTTAATCCGCCAAGATCATGCCCATAAAAGTGTTATAGTAATGGGGAGTTTGTGGCCCAGACCTTACTGAATAAAGTCATACGCAGTAATGTGTAGCTGTTATGGGGTTAGTCTGTGAGCCTGGATGTCTGGACGTAGGTTTTGATGGCTTTAAAAGTTTCTTCCAGGGTTACCATGGTCGAGTGGGAAAACCTACCAGAAGTCGCACTTAATCCGCCAAGATCATGCCCATAAAAGTGTTATAGTAATGGGGTGAGTTTGTGGCCCAGACCTTTACTGAATAAAGTCATACGCAGTAATGTGTAGCTGTTATGGGGTTAGTCTGTGAGCCTGGATGTCTGGACGTAGGTTTTGATGGCTTAAAAGTTTCTTCCAGGTTTACCATGGTCGAATGGGAAAGCCTACAGAAGTCACACTTAGCCCGACCAAGATCATGCCCATAAAAATGTGATAGTAATGGGGTGAATTTGTGGCTCAGGCCTTTACTGAATAAAGTCATGCCGAGTAATTTGTTACTGTTATAGGGTTAGTCTGTGAGGCTGATGTCTGGACGTAGGTTTTGAACCCTTTAAAAGTTTCTTCCAGGGTTACCATGGTCGAGTGGGAAAGCTTCACGAGAAGTCACACTTAAGTCAAGCAAGATCATGCCTATGAAAGTGTTATAGTAATGTGGTGAGTCTGTGAGTCCAGGCCTTAAAGAGAGCTGTAATACAGGGCCTTTAGTAAATAAAATCTTGCCCAGTAATGCGTTACTGTTATGGGGTTAATCTGTGAGCCTGGATGTCTGGATTTTGGTTTTGAACTCTTAAAAGTTTCTTCCAGGGTTACCATGGTCGAGTGGGTAAGCATACGAGAAGTCACACTTAACCCGACCAAGATCATGCCCATAAAAATGTGATAGTAATGTGGTGAGTTTGTGGGCTCAGGCCTTTACTGAATAAAGTCATGCCTAGTAATTTGTTACTGTTATAGGGTTAGTCTGTGAGGCTGGATGTCTGGACGTAGGTTTTGAACTCTAAAAAGTTTCTTCCAGGGTTACCATGGTCGAGTAAGAAAGCCTACAAGAAGTCACACTTAACACGGCCAAGATCATGCACATAATAGTGTTAGAGTAATGGGGTGAGTCTGTGGGCCCAGACCTTTACCGAATAAAATCATGCCCAGTAATGTGTATCTGTTATTGGGTTAGTCTGTTAGCCTGGATGTCTGGAATTAGGTTTTGAATGCTTCAATATTTCTTCCAGGGTTACTATGAATGAGTGGGAAACCTACGAGAAGTCACACACTTAAGTCGACTCAAGATCATGCCCATAACAGTGTTGTAATAATGGGGTGAGTTTAGGCCCAGGCCTTTACTGAATAAAATCATGCCCTGTAATGTGTTACTGTTAAGGGGTTAGTCTGTGTGCTTGGATGTCTGGACATAGGTTTTGAATGCTTAAAAGTTTCTTCGAGAGTTACCATGGACGAGTGGGAAAGCCTACGAGAAGTCACACTTAAGTCGACCAAGATCATGCCCATAATAGTGTTGTAATAATGGGGTGAGTTTGTGGGCCCAGGCCTTTACTGAATAAAATCATGCCCAGTAATGTGTAACTGTTATGGGGTTAGTCTGTCAGCCTGGATGTCTGGATTTAGGTTTTGAACGCTAAAAATTTCTACCAGGGTTACCATGGTCGAGTGGGAAAGCCTACGAGAAGTCACACTTAACCCGGCCAAGATCATGCCCATGAAAGTGTTATAGTAATGGGGTGAGTCTGTGGATCCAGGACTTAAAGACAGCTGTAATACAGGGCCTTTACTGAATAAAATCATGCCCAGTAATGTGTTACTGTTATGGGGTTAGTCTGTGAGCCTGGATGTCTGGACGAGGTTTTGAACGCTCAAATATTAGTTCCAGGGTTACCATGGTCGAGTTGGAAAGCATACGAGAATTCACACTTAACTGGGCCAAGATCATGCCCATAATAGTGTTATAGTATAGGAGTGAGTCTATGGGCTCAGGCCTTTACTGAATAAAATCATGCCCAGTAATGTGTTATTGTAATGGGGTTAGTCTGTGAGCCTGGACGTCTGGATTTAGGTTTTGAATGCTTCAATATTTCTTCCAGGGTTACCATGGTCGAGTGGGAAAGCCTACGAGAAGTCACACTTAACCCGGCCATAACTCATGCCCATGAAAGTGTCATAGTACTGGGGTGAGTTTGTGTTCCCAGGCCTTAAAGAAAACTGTAATGCAGGCCCTTTAGTGAATAAAAGTCATGCCCAGTAATGTGTAACTGTTATGGGGTTAGTCTGTGAGCCTGGATGTCTGGATTTAGGTTTTGGAATGTTAAAAATTTCTTCAAGGGGTTACCATGGTCGAGTGGGGAAAGCATATGAGAAGTCACACTTAACCCGGCCGAGATCATGCCCATAATAGTGTTATAGTAATGGGGTGAGTCTGTGGCCCAGGCCTTTACTGAATAAAATCCTGCCCAGTAATGTGTTACTGTAATGGGGTGAGCCTGATGTCTGGATTTAGGTTTTGAATGCTTCAATATTTCTTCCAGGGTTACCATGGTCGAGTGGGAAAACCTACAAGAAGTCAAACTTAACCCGGCCAAGATCATGCCCATGAAAGTGTTTTAGTAATGGGGTGAGTTTGTTGGCCCATGCCTTAAAGAAAACTGTAATACAGGGCCTTTACTGAATAAAATCATGCCCAGTAATGTCTTGCTGTTATGGGGATAGTCTTGAGCCTGGATATCTGGACTTAGTTTTTGAAATGTTAAAATTTCTTCCAGGGTTACCATGGTCGAGTGGGAAAGCATACAAGAAGTCACACTTAACCCGGCCAAGATCATGCCCATAATAGTGTTATAGTATAGGGTGAGTCTGTGGCCCAGGCCTTTACTGAATAAAATCATGCCCAGTAATGTGTAACTGTTATGGGGTTAGTTTGTGAGCCTGATGTCTGGATTTAGGTTTTTGAATGCTTCAATATTTCTTCCAGGGTTACCATGGTCGAGTGGGAAAACTCACTAGAAGTCTCACTTAACTCGGCCAAGATCATGCCCATATGAAAGTGTCATAGTAATGGGGTGAGTTTGTGTTCCCAGGCCTTAAAGAAAACTATAATGCAGGCCCTTTAGTGAATAAAAGTCATGCCCAGTAATGTGTAACTGTTATGGGGTTAGTCTGTGAGCCTGGATGTCTGGATTTAGGTTTTGAAATGTTAAAAATTTCTTCAAGGGTTACCATGGTCGAGTGGGAAAGCTTATGAGAAGTCACACTTAACCCGGCCGAGAACATGCCCATAATAGTGTTATAGTAATAGGGTGAGTCTGTGTGCCCAGGCCTTTACTGAATAAAATCCTGCCCAGTAATGTGTTACTGTAATGGAGTGAGCCTGGATGTCTGGATTTAGGTTTTGAATGCTTCAATATTTCTTCCAGGGTTACCATGGTCGAGTGGGAAAACTCATAAGAAATCACACTTAACCTGGCCAAGATCATGCCCATGAAAGTGTTATAGTAATGGGGTGAGTTTGTTGGCCCATGCCTTAAAGAAAACTGTAATACAGGGCCTTTACTGAATAAAATCTGTGGGGATGCCCAGTAATGTGTTATTGTAATGGGGTTAGTCTGTGAGCCTGATGTCTGGATTTAGGTTTTGAATGCTTCCAATATTTCTTCCAGGGTTACCATGGTCGAGTGGGAAAACTCCCATAAGAAGTCACACTTAACCTGCCAAGATAATGCCCATGAAAGTGTTATAGTAATGGGGTGAGTTTGTTGGCCCATGCCTTAAAGAAAACTGTAATACAGGGCCTTTACTGAATAAAATCATGCCCAGTAATGTCTTGCTGTTATGGGGATAGTCTTGAGCCTGGATATCTGGACTTAATTTTTGAAATGTTAAAAATTTCATCCAGGGTTACCATGGTCGAGTGGGAAAGCATATAAGAAGTCACACTTAACCCAGCCAAGATCATGCCCATAATAGTGTTATAGTAATGGGGTGAGTCTGTGGCCCAGGCCTTTACTGAATAAAATCATGCCCAGTAATGTGTAACTGTTATGGGTTAGTCTGTGAGCCTGGATGTCTGGATTTAGGTTTTGAATGCTTCAATATTTCTTCCAGGGTTACCATGGTCGAGTGAAAGCCTACGTAGAAGTCACACTTAAGTCAAGCAAGATCATGCCTATGAAAGTGTTATAGTAATGTGGTGAGTCTGTGAGTCCAGGCCTTAAAGAGAGCTGTAATACAGGGCCTTTAGTAAAATAAAATCTTGCCCAGTAATGCTACTGTTATGGGGTTAATCTGTGAGCCTGGATGCCTGGATTTTGGTTTTGAACTCTTAAAAGTTTCTTCCAGGGTTACCATGGTCGACTGGGAAAGCCTATGAGAAGTCACACTTAAGTCGACCAAGATCATGCCCATATAATAGTTTTGTAATAATGGGGTGAGTTTGTGGCCCAGGCCTTTACTGAATAAAATAATGCCCAGTAATGTGTTACTGTTATGGGATTAGTCTGTGATCCTGATGTCTGGACGAGGTTTTGAACATTGAAATATTTGTTCCAGGGTTACCATGGTCGAGTGGGAAAACCAACGAGAAGTCATACTTTACCCAGCCAAGATCATGCCCTGGAAAGTGTTATAGTAATGGGGTGAGTCTTTGGGTCCAGGCTTTAAAGAAAGCTGTAATACAGGGCCTTTAGTGAATAAAATCATGCCCAGTAATGTGTTACTGTTATGGGGTTAGTCTGTGAGCCTGGATGTCTGGATTTAGGTTTTGAACCCTTAAAAATTTCTTCCAGGGTTACCATGGTCGAGTGGGTAAGCATACGAGAAGTCACACTTAACCTGACCAAGATCATGCGCCCATAAAAAATGTGATAGTAATGTGGTGAGTTTGTGGGCTCAGTACCTTTACTGAATAAAAGTCATGCCTAGTAATTTGTTACTGTTATAGGTTAGTCTGTGAGGCTGGATGTCTGGACGTAGGTTTTGAACTCTAAAAGTTTCTTCCAGGGTTACCATGGTCGAGTAAGAAAGCCTACAAGAAGTCACACCTTAACACGGCCAAGATCATGCACATAATAGTGTTAGAGTAATGGGGTGAGTCTGTGGGCCCAGACCTTTACTGAATAAAATCATGCCCAGTAATGTGTATCTGTTATGGGAGTTAGTCTGTTAGCCTGATGTCTGGGATTTAGGTTTTGAATGCTTCACATATTTCTTCCAGGGTTACCATGCTCGAGTGGGAAAGCATATGAGAATTCACACTAACTCACAAGATCAGTGCCCATAAAAAGTTTTATAGTAATGGGGTGAGTCTGTGGCCCAGGCCTTTACTGAATAAAATCATGCCCAGTAATGTGTTACTGTTATGGGGTTAGTTTGTGAGCCTGATGTCTGGATTTAGGTTTTTGAATGCTTCAATATTTCTTCCAGGGTTACTATGGTCGAGTGGGAAAACCTACAAGAAGTCACACTTAACCCGCCAAGATCATGCCCATGAAAGTGTTATAGTAATGGTGTGAGTTTGTTGGCCCATGCCTTAAAGAAAACTGTAATACAGGGCCTTTACTGAATAAAATCATGCCCAGTAATTTGTAACTGTTATGGGTTTAGTCTGTGAGCCTGGATGTCTGGATTTAGGTTTTGAAATGTTAAAATTTCTTTCAAGGGTTACCATGTTCGAGTGGGGAAAGCCTATGAGAAGTCACACTTAACCCGCCGAGATCATGCCTATAATAGTGTTATAGTAATGGGGTGATCTGTAGGCCCAGGCCTTTACCGAATAAAATCATGCCCAGTAATGTGTTACTGTTATGGGGTTAGTCTGTGAGCCTGGATGTCTGGATTTAGGTTTTGAATGTTTCAATATTTGGCCCAGGGTTACCATGGTCAAGTGGGAAACCACTTAGAGAAGTCACGCTTAAACCTGCCAAGATCATGCCAATAAAAGTGTTATAGTAATGGGTGGAGCGTTTGTGGGCCCATGCCTTAAAGAAAACTGTAATACATGGTACTTACTGAATAAAATCATGTAACAGCAATGTGTTACTGTTATAAAGGTTAGTCTGGTGAGCCTGGATGTCTGGCCGTAGGTTTTAACGCTCAAAAAATTTGACCCAGGGTTACCATGGTCGGTGGATTAGCGCCCGAGAAGTCGCACTTAAACCTGCCAATACGCCTGGATGTTCGACGAGGGTTTTGAACGCTTAAAAATTTGTTCCAGGGTTACCATGGTCGAGTGGGAAAGTGAACGGAAGTCGCAGGCACACTTAACCCGCCAAGATCATTTCCATAAAAGTTTTATAGTTATGGGGGTGAGTCTGTTGGCCCAGGCCTTTACGCTGAATAAAATTCATCATACCCAGTAAATGTGTTACTGTTATGGGGTTAGTCTGTGAGCCTGGATGTCTGACGTAGGTTTTGAATGCTGAAAGTTATTTGTTCAGGTTACCATGGTGGTCGTGTGGAATAGCGCCCGAGAAGTCGCATTTAAACCGCCAATATCGCTTGGATGTCTGAATTTAGATTTTGAATGCTTAAAACTTCTTCCAGGGTTACCATAGTCTTTAAAGGAAAGACTACGAAGTCACACTTAACCCGAAGCCAAGATCCTGCCCCTAATAGTGTTATAGTAATGGAGTGAGTCTGCGGGCCCAGGCTTTTACTCAATGAAACTGCTTCAGTAATGTGTTACTGTTATGGGGGTTAGTCTGTGTGCTTGGATGTCAGGACGAGGGTTTTGAAAAGCTTAAAAATTTCTTCAAGGGTTACCATGTTCGAGTGGGAAAGCCTACGAGAAGTCACACTTAACCCGGCCAAGATCATGCCCATAATAGTGTTGTAACAATGGGGGTGAGTTTGTGGGCCCAGGTCTTTACTGAATAAAATCATGCCCAGGCAATGTGTTACTGTTATTGATTAGTCTGTGAGCCTGGATGTCTGAATTTAGGTTTTGAACGCTTAAAAATTTCTTCCAGGGGTTACCATGGTCAGTGTGGGAAAGCCTACGAAGTCACACTTAACGCCGCCAAGATCACGCCTGTTAGTAGTAATGGGGTGGTAGTCTGTGGGCACAGGCCTTTATTAAATAAAATCATTCCCAGTAATGTGGGTACTGTGATGGGGTTAGTCTGTGAGCCGGATGTCTGACCTAGGTTTTGAATTGTTAAAATTTCTTCGCAGGCTTACCGTGGTCGAGTGGGGAAAGCATACGAGAAGTCACACTTAACCCGGCCAAGATCATGACCATAATAGTGTCATAGTAATGGGGTGAGTCTGTGAAGCCCAGGCCTTTACTGAATAAAATCATGCCCAGAAATGCGAACCTTTATTATGGGGTTAGTCTGTGATCTTGGATGTCTGATATAGGTTTTGAATGCTTCAATATTTCTTTCCAGGGTTACCATACTTGAGTCGAGTGGGAAAGAGCATACGAGAAGTCACATTTAACCCGGCCAAGATCATGCCCCATTAAAGTGTTGAGAGTAATGGGGTGAGTCTGTGGGCCCAAGCCTTTACTGAATAAAATTATGCCTGCAGTAATGTGTGGTAACTGTTATGGGGTTAGTCTGTGAGCCTGATGTCTGGACGTGGGATTTTGAACACGCTTCAATTATTTTGTTCCAGGGTTACCATGGTTTGAGTGGGAAAGCCTACGAGAAGTCACACTTTACGTCGCCAGAGATCATGCCCATAATAGTGTTGTAATGTCAGCAGGTGAGATTGTGGACCAGGCCTTTTACTAGACAAAGTCGGTTTCTCCAGTAATGTGCTACTGTTATGGGATTAGTCTGTGAGCCTGGATGTCTGAATTTAGGTTTAGGCAGCAAGAGAATTTCTTCCAGGGTTACCATGAGTGAGTGGAAAGCCTACGAGTAGGTCACACTTAACGAGGCCAAGATCACGCCTGTTATAGTAATGGGGAGGTGAGTCTGTGGGCTGAGGCCTCTTATTAAAATAAAATCATTCCCAATGTGTGGTACTGTGGATGGGGTTAGTCTGTGAGCCTGGATGTCTGGACCTAGGTTTTAGATTATTCAAATTTCTTCCAGGCTTGCCGTGGTCGGGTGGGAAAGCATACGAGGAAGTCACCATTAACCAGGCCAAGATCACTATGTCCATAATAGTGTCATAGTAATGGGGGTGAGTCTGTGAGCCCAGGCCTTTACTGGACCAAAATCATGCCCGAAATGCGTAGCTATTGTAGAGGTTAGTCTGTGATCTTGGATGTCTGGATAGGTTGCAGATGCTTCAATGTTTCTTCCAGGGTTACCATAGTCGAGGTAGGAGAAGCATCACGATAAGTCACACTTAGCTTGACCAAGATCATGCCCATTAAAGTGTTATAGTAATGGGAGTGAGTCCTGTGGAGGGCCCAAGCCTTTACTGAATAAAATTATGCAGTAATGTGTAGCTGTTATGGGGTTAGTCTGAGCCTGGATGTCTGGGCGTAGGTTTTGAACGCTCAATTGTTCCAGGAGTTACCGCATGGAGTGGTGGAAAGCCTCGGAAGTCACATACGATAGAGCCAAGATCATGTACCCATAATAGTGTTGTAGTAATGAGGTGAGTTGACCCAGGCCTTTGCTGAACAAGTCAAGCCCAGTAATGTGTCTTCTGTTATGGGATTAGTCCTGTGAGCCTGTATGTCTGGACAAGGTTTTGAGCAGCACAAATATTTGTTCCAGGAGTTACCATGGTGAGTGGGAGAGAAGCATACAAGAAGTCACGCTTAGCCGACCGAGATCAAGCCCGTTATAGTAATGAGGTGAGTCTCTCTGGGCCAGGCCTTTCTAAGATAAATCATGCCCAGTAAAGTGTTACTGGCCCTTAGGGTTAGTCTGTGAGCCTGGATGTCTTGGATTTAGGTTTTGAATGCTTCAATATTTCTTCCAGGGTTACCATGGTCGAATTAGGAAAACCTCACGAGGAAGTCACTCTTAACCCGGCCAAGATCATTTCCCGCAAAGTTTTATAATAATGGGAGGCTGAGTCTGTTAGCCCAAGTCTTTCTGGAATAAAATCATGCCAATGTGTATTTACTGTTGAGGTTGAATCTGTGTGCTTGGATGTCTGGACATAGGTTTTGAATGCTTAAAGTTCTTCCAGAGTTACCATTTATCGGGTAGAAAGCCTACGAAGTCACACTTTACCCAGCCAGAGATCATGCCCATAAAAGTATTTATAGTAGGTTGGGACCAGTCCCAGGCCTTTGCCTCAACGGCAATAAAGTCATACGCGTAATGTGCCAGCTATTATGTTATGTTAATTTGAGCCTGGATTATCTGGGCGTGAGTTTTGGGCAGCTCAAATATTTGTTCCAGATTACCATGAGTGATGGAAAAGCCTCACGAAGTACACTTAACCCGGCTAAGATCATGCCCGCTATGTGTCATGACCAATGCTTCGGTAGTGCCAGGCCCGGGCCTTTCTAGCTCCATCACCTTAATATCACTGCTTGCGAGAATTAAATCTTCATCAAGCTCAGACATCGAATACAAATTCTAGATGGCTTCAATATCTCTTCCAGAGGTTACCGTAGTCCGAGTGGGAAAGCATCACAGTCACACTTAACTTCGGCCAAGCTCCATGCCCATTATAGTGTTATAGTAATGGGTAGTCTGTGGAGGCCCAGGCCTTTGCAAGATAAAATCATGCCCAGTGATGTGTACCTGTTACAACCCAGGTTAGTTTGTGAGCCTGGATGTCTGGGTATTAGGTTTTGAACCGCTCAATTATTTTGTTCCAGGAGTTACCATGAGTCGAAGAATTAGGAAAGCCTCGAAGTCACATAGCACAAAGCCAAGATCATGCCCATAATATTGTT